>NW_028228028.1:0-39280 GCF_978045245.1 Mus caroli | reverse complement strand
ATTTTTCTACGTTTTTCAGGTTTTTTCGGGTCTTTCTGGGTCTAAGTTGAGATTTTCTCATTTCCACGTTTTTCAGGTTTTCTTGCCATAATTCCAGGTCCTTCAGTGTGAATTTTTAATTTACCACGTTTTTCAGTATTTCTTGCCATATTCTCGGTAATACAGTGTGAATTTTTAATTTTCCACTTTTTTCAGCGTTTCTTGCTATAATCTGGGTCCTACAGTGAGAATTTTTAATTTTCACCTTTTTCAGGGTTTCTTGGCATATTCTTGGTCCTGCAGTGTGATTTTCTCATTTTCCACGTTTTTCAAGTTTTTCCGTAATTCTGGGTCCTACAGTGTGATTTTCTCATTTTCCACGTTTTTCAAGTTTTTACTTAATTCTGGGTCCTTCAGTGTGAATTTATAATTTTCCTCGTTTTTCAGGATTTCTCGCCATATCAGGGGTCCTTCAGTGTGAATTTTTAATTTTCCACGTTTTTCAGTATTTCTCGCCATATTCTGAGTAGTACAGTGTTCATTTTTAATTTTCCATTTTTCATGGATTCTCGCCATATTCTGTGTCCTATAGTGTGAATTTTTAATTTCAGGTTTTTCAGGGTTTCTAGGCATAGTCTGGGTCCTAAAGTGTGATTTTTTCATTTTCCACGTTTTTCAAGTTTTTACGTAATTCTGGGTCCTTCAGTGTAAGTTTATAATTTTCCTCGTTTTTCAGGATTTCTCGCCATATCCGGGGTCCTTCAGTTGTGAATTTTTAATTTTCCACGTTTTTCAGTATTTCTCTCCATATTCTGAGTAATACAGTATGAATTTTTAATTTTCCACTTTTCATGGATTCTCGCCATATTCTGTGTCCTAAAGTGTGAATTTTAATTTTCACGTTTTTCAGGGTTTCTAGGCATATTCTGGGTCCTGCAATGTGATTTTCTCATTTTCCACGTTTTTCAAGTTTTATGTAATTCTGGGTCCTTCAGTGTGAGTTTATAATTTTCCTCGTTTTTCAGGATTTCTAGACATATTCGGGGTCTTTCAGTGTGAATTTTTAATTTTCCACGTTATCAGGTGTTTTGGTCATATTCTGGGTCTTACAGAATGATTTTGTAATTTTTACGTTTTTCATGTTTTCTTGCCGTATTCCAGGTCCTTCAGTGTGAATTTTTAATTTTCCACGTTTTTCAGTATTTCTTGCCATATTCTGGGTAATACAGTGTGAATTATTAATTTTCCCCTTTTTTCAGCGTTTCTTGCCATAATCTGGGTCCTACAGTGTGAATTTTTAATTTTCAACTTTTTCAGGGTTTCCTGGCATATTCTGGGTCCTGCAGTGTGATTTTCTCATTTTCCAAGTTTTTCAAGTTTTTTCGTAATTCTGGGTTCTACAGTGTGATTATCTCATTATCCACCTTTTTCAGGTTTTCTCGCCATATTTTGGGTCCTGAAGTGTGAGTGTTTAATTTTCCACTTTTTTCAGGGTTTCTTGCCATATTCTGGGTCCTACAGTGTGTATTTTTAATTTTCTAATTTTTTCAGGTTTTCTCGCAATATTCGGGGTCCTTCTGTGTGAGTTATTAATTTTCTACTTTATTTCAGTGTTTCTTGCCATATTCTGGGACCTACAGAGTATATTTTTAATATTCCACGTTTTTCAGGGTTTCTCGGCATATTCTGGGTCCTACAGTGTGATTTTCTCATTTTCCACTTTTTTCAATTTTTTTCCCATTACTGTGTCCTACAGTATGATTTTCTCATTTTCCACCTTAATCAGGTTTTCTCACTATATTTGTGGTCCTTCAGTGTAAGTTTTTTATTTTCTAATTTTTTTCAGGGTTTCTTGCCATATTCTGGGTCCTTCAGTGTGCGTTTTTATTTTACTTGTTTTTCTGGTTTTCTCGCCATATTCCAGTTCCTTCAATGTGAATTTTTATTTTTACACGTTTTTCAGTATTTCTCGCCATATTCTACTTAATAGAGTTTGAATTTTTAATTTTCAGTCCTTCCGTGTAAATTTTATTTTTCTACGTTTTTCAGGTTTTTTCGTCATATTCTGGGTCTACGTTGAGATTTTCTCATTTCCACGTTTTTCAGGTTTTCTTGCCATATTCCAGGTCCTTCAGTGTGAATTTTTAATTTACCACGTTTTTCAGTATTTCTTGCCATATTCTCGGTAATACAGTGTGAATTATTAATTTTCTCCTTTTTTCAGGGTTTCTTGCCATAATCTGGGTCCTACAGTGTGAATTTTTAATTTTCACCTTTTTCAGGGTTTCTAGGCATATTCTGGGTCCTGCAGTGTGATTTTCTCATTTTCCACGTTTTTTCAAGTTTTATGTAATTCTGGGTCCTACAGTGTGATTTTCTCATTTTCCACGTTTTTCAAGTACTTACGTAATTCTGGGTCCTTCAGTGTGAGTTTATAATTTTCCTCGTTTTTCAGGATTTCTCGCCATATCCGGGGTCCTTCAGTGTGAATTTTTAATTTTCCACGTTTTTCAGTATTTCTCTCCAAATTCTGAGTAATGAGTGTGAATTTTTAATTTTCACGGTTTTCAGGGTTTCTAGGCATATTCTGGGTCCTGCAGTGTGATTTTCTCATTTTCCACGTATTTCAAGTTTTATGTAATTCTGGGTCCTTCAGTGTGAGTTTATAATTTTCCTCGTTTTTCAGGATTTCTAGCCATATTCGTGGTCTTTCAGTGTGAATTTTTAATTTTCCATGTTATCAGGTTTTTTGGTCATATTCTGGGTCTTACAAAATGATTTTGTCATTTTTACGTTTTTCATGTTTTCTTGCCGTATTCCAAGTCCTTCAGTGTGAATTTTTAATTTTCCACGTTTTTCAGTATTTCTTGCCATATTCTGAGTAATACAGTGTGAATTTTTAATTTTCCACTTTTCATGGATTCTCGCCATATTCTGTGTCCTAAAGTGTGAATTTTTAATTTTCACGTTTTTCAGGGTTTCTAGGCATATTCTGGGTCCTGCAGTGTGATTTTCTCATTTTCCACGTTTTTCAAGTTTTATGTAATTCTGGGTCCTTCAGTGTGAGTTTATAATTTTCCTCGTTTTTCAGGATTTCTAGCCATATTCGGGGTCTTTCAGTGTGAATTTTTAATTTTCCACGTTATCAGGTTTTTTGGTCATATTCTGGGTCTTACAGAATGATTTTGTCATTTTTACGTTTTTCAGGTTTTTCTTGCCGTATTCGAGGTCCTTCATTGTGAATTTTTAATTTTCCACGTTTTTCAGTATTTCTTGCCATATTCTCGGTAATACAGTGTGAATTATTAATTTTCTCCTTTTTTCAGGGTTTCTTGCCATAATCTGGGTCCTACAGTGTGAATTTTAAATTTTCACCTTTTTCAGGGTTTCTTGGCATATTCTGGGTCCTGCAGTGTGATTTTCTCATTTTCCAGGTTTTTCAAGTTTTTTCGTAATTCTGGGTCCTACAGTGTGATTTTCTCATTTTCCACATTTTTCAAGTTTTTACCTAATTCTGGGTCCTTCAGTGTGAGTTTATAATTTTCCTCGTTTTTCAGGATTTCTCGCCATATCAGGGGTCCTTCAGTGTGAATTTTTAATTTTCCACGTTTTTCAGTATTTCTCGCCATATTCTGAGTAGTAGAGTGTGAATTTTTAATTTTCCACTTTTCATGGATTCTCGCCATATTCTGTGTCCTATAGTGTGAATTTTTAATTTTCACGTTTCAGGGTTTCTAGGCATATTCTGTGTCCTAAAGTGTGATATTTTCATTTTCCACGTTTTTCAAGTTTTTACGTAATCCTGGGTCCTTCAGTGTGAGTTTATAATTTTCCTCGTTTTTCAGGATTTCTCGCCATATCCGGGGTCCTTCAGTGTGAATTTTTAATTTTCCACGTTTTTCAGTATTTCCTCGCCATATTCTGAGTAATACAGTGTGAATTTTTAATTTTCCACTTTTCATGGATTCTCGCCATATTCTGTGTCCTAAAGGGTGAATTTTTAATTTTCACGTTTTTCAGGGTTTCTAGGCATATTCTGGTTCCTGCAATGTGATTTTCTCATTTTCCACGTTTTTCAAGTTTTATGTAATTCTGGGTCCTTCAGTGTGAGTTTATAATTTTCCTCGTTTTTCAGGATTTCTAGACATATTCGGGGTCTTTCAGTGTGAATTTTTAATTTTCCACGTTATCAGGTGTTTTGGTCATATTCTGGGT
Source organism: Mus caroli (assembly GCF_978045245.1). Classification (NCBI taxonomy): domain Eukaryota; kingdom Metazoa; phylum Chordata; class Mammalia; order Rodentia; family Muridae; genus Mus; species Mus caroli. The sequence goes on along the minus strand of NW_028228028.1, from coordinate 35,086 downwards.
CTTACAGAATGATTTTGTAATTTTACGTTTTTCAGGTTTTCTTGCCGTATTCCAGGTCCTTCAGTGTGAATTTTTAATTTTCCACGTTTTTCAGTATTTCTTGCCATATTCTGGGTAATACAGTGTGAATTATTAATTTTCCCCTTTTTTCAGCGTTTCTTGCCATAATCTGGGTCCTACAGTGTGAATTTTTAATTTTCAACTTTTTCAGGGTTTCCTGGCATATTCTGGGTCCTGCAGTGTGATTTTCTCATTTTCCAAGTTTTTCAAGTTTTTTCGTAATTCTGGGTCCTACAGTGTGATTATCTCATTATCCACCTTTTTCAGGTTTTCTCGCCATATTTTGGGTCCTGCAGTGTGGAGTGTTTAATTTTCCACTTTTTTCAGGTTTCTTGCCATATTCAGGGTCCTACAGTGTGTATTTTTAATTTTCTAATTTTTTCAGGTTTTCTCGCAATATTTGGGGTCCTTCTGTGTGAGTTATTAATTTTCTACTTTATTTCAGTGTTTCTTGCCATATTCTGGGACCCTACAGAGTATATTTTAATATTCCACGTTTTTCAGGGTTTCTCGGCATATTCTAGGTCCTACAGTGTGATTTTCTCATTTTCCACTTTTTTCAATTTTTTTCCATTATTGTGTCCTACAGTATGATTTTCTCATTTTCCACCTTAATCAGGTTTTCTCGCTATATTTGTGGTCCTTCAGTGTAAGTTTTTTATTTTCTAATTTTTTCAGGGTTTCTTGCCATATTCTGGGTCCTTCAGTGTGCGTTTTTATTTTACTTGTTTTTCTGGTTTTCTCGCCATATTCCAGTTCCTTCAATGTGAATTTTTATTTTTCCACGTTTTTCAGTATTTCTCGCCATATTCTACTTAATAGAGTTTGAATTTTTAATTTTCAGTCCTTCCGTGTAAATTTTATTTTTTCTACGTTTTTCAGGTTTTTTCGGGTCTTTCTGGGTCTAAGTTGAGATTTTCTCATTTCCACGTTTTTCAGGTTTTCTTGCCATATTCCAGGTCCTTCAGTGTGAATTTTTAATTTACCACGTTTTTCAGTATTTCTTGCCATATTCTCGGTAATACAGTGTGAATATTTAATTTTCCACTTTTTTCAGCGTTTCTTGCTATAATCTGGGTCCTACAGTGAGAATTTTTAATTTTCACCTTTTTCAGGGTTTCTTGGCATATTCTTGGTCCTGCAGTGTGATTTTCTCATTTTCCACGTTTTTCAAGTTTTTCCGTAATTCTGGGTCCTACAGTGTGATTTTCTCATTTTCCACGTTTTTCAAGTTTTTACGTAATTCTGGGTCCTTCAGTGTGAATTTATAATTTTCCTCGTTTTTCAGGATTTCTCGCCATATCAGGGGTCCTTCAGTGTGAATTTTTAATTTTCCACGTTTTTCCGTATTTCTCGCCATATTCTGAGTAGTACAGTGTTCATTTTTAATTTTCCATTTTTCATGGATTCTCGCCATATTCTGTGTCCTATAGTGTGAATTTTTAATTTTCAGGTTTTTCAGGGTTTCTAGGCATAGTCTGGGTCCTAAAGTGTGATTTTTTCATTTTCCACGTTTTTCAAGTTTTTACGTAATTCTGGGTCCTTCAGTGTAAGTTTATAATTTTCCTCGTTTTTCAGGATTCTCGCCATATCCGGGGGGTCCTTCAGTGTGAATTTTTAATTTTCCACGTTTTTCAGTATTTCTCTCCATATTCTGAGTAATACAGTATGAATTTTTAATTTTCCACTTTTCATGGATTCTCGCCATATTCTGTGTCCTAAAGTGTGAATTTTTAATTTTCACGTTTTCAGGGTTTCTAGGCATATTCTGGGTCCTGCAATGTGATTTTCTCATTTTCCACGTTTTTCAAGTTTTATGTAATTCTGGGTCCTTCAGTGTGAGTTTATAATTTTCCTCGTTTTTCAGGATTTCTAGACATATTCGGGGTCTTTCAGTGTGAATTTTTAATTTTCCACGTTATCAGGTGTTTTGGTCATATTCTGGGTCTTACAGAATGATTTTGTAATTTTTACGTTTTTCATGTTTTCTTGCCGTATTCCAGGTCCTTCAGTGTGAATTTTTAATTTTCCACGTTTTTCAGTATTTCTTGCCATATTCTGGGTAATACAGTGTGAATTATTAATTTTCCCCTTTTTTCAGCGTTTCTTGCCATAATCTGGGTCCTACAGTGTGAATTTTTAATTTTCAACTTTTCAGGGTTTCCTGGCATATTCTGGGTCCTGCAGTGTGATTTTCTCATTTTCCAAGTTTTTCAAGTTTTTTCGTAATTCTGGGTCCTACAGTGTGATTATCTCATTATGCACCTTTTCAGGTTTTCTCGCCATATTTTGGGTCCTGCAGTGTGTTTAATTTTCCACTTTTTTTCAGCGTTTCTTGCCATATTCTGGGTCCTACAGTGTGTATTTTTAATTTTCTAATTTTTTCAGGTTTTCTCGCAATATTCGGGGTCCTTCTGTGTGAGTTATTTAATTTTCTACTTTATTTCAGTGTTTCTTGCCATATTCTGGGACCTACAGAGTATATTTTTAATATTCCACGTTTTTCAGGGTTTCTCGGGCATATTCTGGGTCCTACAGTGTGATTTTCTCATTTTCCACTTTTTTCAATTTTTTCCCATTACTGTGTCCTACAGTATGATTTTCTCATTTTCCACCTTAATCAGGTTTTCTCGCTATATTTGTGGTCCTTCAGTGTAAGTTTTTTATTTTCTAATTTTTTTCAGGGTTTCTTGCCATATTCTGGGTCCTTCAGTGTGCGTTTTTATTTTACTTGTTTTTCTGGTTTTCTCGCCATATTCCAGTTCCTTCAATGTGAATTTTTATTTTTCCACGTTTTCAGTATTTCTCGCCATATTCTACTTAATAGAGTTTGAATTTTTAATTTTCAGTCCCTTCCGTGTAAATTTTATTTTTCTACGTTTTTCAGGTTTTTTCGTCATATTCTGGGTCTACGTTGAGATTTTCTCATTTCCACGTTTTTCAGGTTTTCTTGCCATATTCCAGGTCCTTCAGTGTGAATTTTTAATTTACCACGTTTTTCAGTATTTCTTGCCATATTCTCGGTTAATACAGTGTGAAATTATTAATTTTCTCCTTTTTCAGGGTTTCTTGCCATAATCTGGGTCCTACAGTGTGAATTTTTAATTTTCACCTTTTTCAGGGTTTCTAGGCATATTCTGGGTCCTGCAGTGTGATTTTCTCATTTTCCACGTTTTTCAAGTTTTATGTAATTCTGGGTCCTACAGTGTGATTTTCTCATTTTCCACGTTTTTCAAGTACTTATGTAATTCTGGTTCCTTCAGTGTGAGTTTATAATTTTCCTCGTTTTCAGGATTCTTGCCATATCCGTGGTCCTTCAGTGTGAATTTTTAATTTTCCAAGTTTTTCAGTATTTCTCGCCAAATTCTGAGTAATACAGTGTCAATTTTTAATTTTCACGGTTTTCAGGGTTTCTAGGCATATTCTGGGTCCTGCGGTGTGATTTTCTCATTTTCCACGTTTTTCAAGTTTTATGTAATTCTGGGTCCTTCAGTGTGAGTTTATAATTTTCCTCGTTTTTCAGGATTTCTAGCCATATTCGTGGTCTTTCAGTGTGAATTTTTAATTTTCCATGTTATCAGGTTTTTTGGTCATATTCTGGGTCTTACAAAATGATTTTGTCATTTTTACGTTTTTCATGTTTTCTTGCCGTATTCCAGGTCCTTCAGTGTGAATTTTTAATTTTCCACGTTTTTCAGTATTTCTTGCCATATTCTGAGTAATACAGTGTGAATTTTTAATTTTCCACTTTTCATGGATTCTCGCCATATTCTGTATCCTAAAGTGTGAATTTTTAATTTTCACGTTTTTCAGGGTTTCTAGGCATATTCTGGGTCCTGCAGTGTGATTTTCTCATTTTCCACGTTTTTCAAGTTTTATGTAATTCTGGGTCCTTCAGTGTGAGTTTATAATTTTCCTCGTTTTTCAGGATTTCTAGCCATATTCGGGGTCTTTCAGTGTGAATTTTTAATTTTCCACGTTATCAGGTTTTTTGGTCATATTCTGGGTCTTACAGAATGATTTTGTCATTTTTACGTTTTTCAGGTTTTCTTGCCGTATTCGAGGTCCTTCATTGTGAATTTTTAATTTTCTACGTTTTTCAGTATTTCTTGCCATATTCTCGGTAATACAGTGTGAATTATTAATTTTTTCCTTTTTTCAGGGTTTCTTGCCATAATCTGGTTCCTGCAGTGTGAATTTTAAATTTTCACCTTTTTCAGGGTTTCTTGGCATATTCTGGGTCCTGCAGTGTGATTTTCTCATTTTCCAGGTTTTTCAAGTTTTTTCGTAATTCTGGGTCCTACAGTGTGATTTTCTCATTTTCCACATTTTTCAAGTTTTTACCTAATTCTGGGTCCTTCAGTGTGAGTTTATAATTTTCCTCGTTTTTCAGGATTTCTCGCCATATCAGGGGTCCTTCAGTGTGAATTTTTAATTTTCCACGTTTTTCAGTATTTCTCGCCATATTCTGAGTAGTAGAGTGTGAATTTTTAATTTTCCACTTTTCATGGATTCTCGCCATATTCTGTGTCCTATAGTTTGAATTTTTAATTTTCACGTTTCAGGGTTTCTAGGCATATTCTGGGTCCTAAAGTGTGATATTTTCATTTTCCACGTTTTTCAAGTTTTTACGTAATCCTGGGTCCTTCAGTGTGAGTTTATAATTTTCCTCGTTTTTCAGGATTTCTCGCCATATCCGGGGTCCTTCAGTGTGAATTTTTAATTTTCCACGTTTTTCAGTATTTCTCGCCATATTCTGAGTAATACAGTGTGAATTTTTAATTTTCCACATTTCATGGATTCTCGCCATATTCTGTGTCCTAAAGTGTGAATTTTTAATTTTCACGTTTTTCAGGGTTTCTAGGCGTATTCTGGTTCCTGCAATGTGATTTTTTCATTTTCCACGTTTTTCAAGTTTTATGTAATTCTGGGTCCTTCAGTGTGAGTTTATAATTTTCCTCGTTTTTCAGGATTTCTAGCCATATTCGGGGTCTTTCAGTGTGAATTTTTAATTTTCCACGTTATCAGGTTTTTTGGTCATATTCTGGGTCTTACAGAATGATTTTGTCATTTTTACGTTTTTCAGGTTTTCTTGCCGTATTCGAGGTCCTTCATTGTGAATTTTTAATTTTCCACGTTTTTCAGTATTTCTTGCCATATTCTCGGTAATACAGTGTGAATTATTAATTTTCTCCTTTTTTCAGGGTTTCTTGCCATAATCTGGGTCCTACAGTGTGAATTTTAAATTTTCACCTTTTTCAGGGTTTCTTGGCATATTCTGGGTCCTGCACTGTGATTTTCTCATTTTCCTGGTTTTTCAAGTTTTTTCGTAATTCTGGGTCCTACAGTGTGATTTTCTCATTTTCCACATTTTTCAAGTTTTTACCTAATTCTGGGTCCTTCAGTGTGAGTTTATAATTTTCCTCGTTTTTCAGGATTTCTCGCCATATCAGGGGTCCTTCAGTGTGAATTTTTAATTTTCCACGTTTTTCAGTATTTCTCGCCATATTCTGAGTAGTAGAGTGTGAATTTTTAATTTTCCACTTTTCATGGATTCTCGCCATATTCTGTGTCCTATAGTTTGAATTTTTAATTTTCACGTTTCAGGGTTTCTAGGCATATTCTGGGTCCTAAAGTGTGATATTTTCATTTTCCACGTTTTTCAAGTTTTTACGTAATCCTGGGTCCTTCAGTGTGAGTTTATAATTTTCCTTGTTTTTCAGGATTTCTCGCCATTTCCGGGGGTCCTTCAGTGTGAATTTTTAATTTTCCACGTTTTTCAGTATTTCTCGCCATATTCTGAGTAATACAGTGTGAATTTTTAATTTTCTACTTTTCATGGATTCTCGCCATATTCTGTGTCCTAAAGTGTGAATTTTTAATTTTCACGTTTTTCAGGGTTTCTAGGCGTATTCTGGTTCCTGCAATGTGATTTTCTCATTTTCCACGTTTTTCAAGTTTTATGTAATTCTGGGTCCTTCAGTGTGAGTTTATAATTTTCCTCGTTTTTCAGGATTTCTAGACATATTCGGGGTCTTTCAGTGTGAATTTTTAATTTTCCACGTTATCAGGTGTTTTGGTCATATTCTGGGTCTTACAGAATGATTTTGTAATTTTTACGTTTTTCATGTTTTCTTGCCATATTCCAGGTCCTTCAGTGTGAATTTTTAATTTTCCACGTTTTTTCAGTATTTCTTGCCATATTCTGGGAAATACAGTGTGAATTATTAATTTTCCCCCCTTTTCACCGTTTCTTGCCATAATCTGGGTCCTACAGTGTGAATTTTTAATTTTCAACTTTTTCAGGGTTTCCTGGCATATTATGGGTCGTGCAGTGTGATTTTCTCATTTTCCTGAAAAATCACAGAAAATGAGAAAATCACACTGTAGAATTTGGAATATGGCAAGAAACACTGAAACACGTGGAAAATTAAAAACTCACACACTAGGACCTGGAATATGGTGAGAACTGAAAAATGTGAAAAATGAGAAACTCAAACTATAAGAACTGGAATATGGAAAGAAAACCTTGAAATTGTGGAAAATGAGAGAATCACACTGTGGGACCTGGAATATTGTGAGAAATCCTGAAAAATGTGGAAAATTAAAAACTAACACTCTAGGTCCTGAAATAAGGCAAGATTCCCTATAAAACGTGGAAAAGGAGAAACTCACACTGGAGGACCTGGAATGTGGCAAGAAACCCTGAAAGAAGTGGAAAATGACAAAATCAAACTGCAGGACTTGGAATATGGTGAGAAACCCAGAAAAGTTGGAAAATGACAAAATCACACAGCAGGACTTAGAATATGGGGAGAAAACCTGAAAGAATCAGATAATTAAAAAACCTAAAAATAATGAAAAATGAGAAAATCACACTGCAGTGCCTAGAATATGGCAAGAACCCCTTAATAATGTGAACAATAAGAAACTCAAATGGTAGGATATGGAATATGGCAAGAAACACTGAAAAACGTGGAAAATTAAAAACTCACACTGAAGGACCTGGGATATGGCGAGAAAACCTGAAAATCATGAAAAATGATAAAATCTCACTGTAGGACCTGGAATATGGCAAGAAACACTGAAAAACGTGGAAAATAAAAAATTCAAACTGCAGGACCTGGAATATGGCAAGAAACCCTGAAAAACGTGGAAAATTAAAAACTAACATTGTAGGAACAGGAATATGGAGAGAAAACCTGAAAAACATGGAAAATGAGGAACTCAAACTGCAGGACCTATAATATGGCGAAAAACTCTGAAAAACGTTGAAAATGAGAAACTCACACTATAGGACCTGGAATATGGAAAGAAACCCTGAAAAACATGGAAAATAAAAAAACTCACACTGTAGGATCTGGAATATGGGAAGAAAACTGAAAATCATGAAAAATGAGAAAATCATACTGTAGGATCTGGAATAGGAAGAAAACCATGAAAAACGTGGAAAATTAAAAACTCGCACTGTAGGACATGGAATATGGCAAGAAACCCTGAAAAAGTTGGAAATTTAAAAACTCACACTCTAGGACTTGGAATATGACAAGAAACTCTGAAAAATGTGGAAAATTAAAATCAAACAGTGAATGACCTGGAATATGGCGAGAAACCCTGAAAAACGTTGAAAATGAGAAACTCACACTCTAGGACCTGGAAAATGGAGAGAAACCAAGAAAAAGGTGGAAAATGAGAAAATCACACTGATGGACCTGGAATGTGTCTAGAAACCCAGAAAGAGGGGAAAAATGAGATATCTTACTGAAGTACCTAGAATATAGCAAGAAACCCCGAAAAATGTGGAAAATTAAAAACTTACCCTGTAGGACCAGGAATAGGGCAAGAAAACCTGAAAATCGTTGAAAAGGAAAAATCACACTGTAGGACCTGGAATATGGCGAGTAACTATAAAAACGTGGATAATTTAAAAATCACACTGAAGGCCTGGAATATGGCAAGAAATCCTGAAAAATGTGGAAAATGAGAAAATCACACTGTAGGACCTGGAATATGGTGAGAAAACTTGAATAAGTCGAAAAATGAGAAAATCACACTGTAGAACCTGGAAAAAGTTGAGAAACCCTGAAGAAGTAAAAAATGAGAAAATCATATCTAGTACCTGGAATATGGTGAGAAACCCTGTATAGTCGAATAATGAGAAAATCACATTGTAGGACCTGGAATATGGTGAGAAACCCTGAAAAAGTCGAAAAATGAGAAAATCATACTGTAGTACCTGGAATATGGCGATAAACCCTGAAAAACATAGAAAATTAAAACTCACACTGAAGGACCTGGAATATGGCGATAAACCCTGAAAAATGCCGAAAATTAAGGACTCTCATACTGAAGGACTAGGAATATGGCGAGAGACCAAAAAAAAAAAGTGGATAATTAAAAAATCACACTAAAGAACTGGAATATGGCATGAAATCCCGAAAAATGTGGAAAATGAGAAAATCACAGTGTAGGACCTGGAATATGGTGAGAAACCCTGGAAAAGTCGAAAAATGAGTAAATCAAACTGTATGTCCCAGAATATGGCGAGAAACCCTGAAAAACGTGGATAATCAATTATTCAAACAGGGGGCTGTAATATGGCAAGAAATCCTGAAAAATGTGGAAAATGTGAAAATCACACTGAAGGACCTGGAATATGGCAAGAAACCCTGAAAAACGTGAAAAATTAAAAACTAACATTGTAGGAACAGGAATATGGAGAGAAAACCTGAAAAACGTGGAAAATGAGAAACTCACATTGTAGGACATGGTTTATGGCAAGAAACCCTGAAAAAGTTGGAAAATTAAAAACTCACACTCTAGGATCTGGTATATGGCAAGAAAACCTGAAAATCATGAAAAATGAGAAAATCACGCTGTAGGACATGGAATATGGCAAGAAAAAATGAAAAACATGGAAAATGAGAAATTCAAACTGCAGAACCTGGAATATGCTGAAAAGTCCTGAAAAACGTGGAAAATGAGGAACTCAAACTGCAGGACCTATAATATGGCGAAAATCTCTGAAAAACGTTGAAAATGAGAAACTCACACTATAGGACCTGGAATATGGAAAGAAACCCTGAAAAACATGGAAAATAAAAAACTCCCACTGTAGGATCTGGAATATAGGAAGAAAACTGAAAATCATGAAAAATGAGAAAATCATACTGTAGGATCTGGAATAGGAAGAAAACCATGAAAAACGTGGAAAATTAAAAACTCGAACTGTAGGACATGGAATATGGCAAGAAACCCTGAAAAAGTTGGAAATTTAAAAACTCACACTCTAGGACTTGGAATATGACAAGAAACTCTGAAAAATGTGGAAAATTAAAATCGAACAGTGAATGACCTGGAAAATGGAGAGAAACCCAGAAAAAGGTGGAAAATTGAAAATCACACTGATGGACCTGGAATGTGTCTAGAAACCCAGAAAGAGGGGAAAAAATGAGAAATCATGCTAAAGTACCTAGAATATCGCAAGAAACCCTGAAAAATGTGGAAAATTAAAAACTTACCCTGTAGGACCAGGAATAAGGCAAGAAAACCTGAAAATCGTTGAAAAGGAAAAATCACTCTGTAGGACCTGGAATATAGTGAGTAACTATAAAAACGTGTATAATTAAAAAATTACACTGAAGGCCTGGAATATGGCAAGAAATCCTGAAAATGTGGAAAATGAGAAAATCACACTGTAGGACCTGGAATATGGTGAGAAAACTTGAATAAGTCGAAAAATGAGAAAATCACACTGTAGAACCTGGAAAATGTTGAGAAACCCTGAAGAAGTCGAAAAATAAGAAAAACATATCTAGTACCATGAATATGGTGAGAAACCCTGTATAGTCGAATAATGAGAAAATCACATTGTAGGACCTGGAATATGGTGAGAAACCCTGAAAAAGTTGAAAAAAGAGAAAATCATACTGTAGTACCTGGAATATGGCAATAAACCCTGAAAAACATAGAAAATTAAAAACTCACACTGATGGACCTGGAATATTTCGATAACCCTGAAAATGCCGAAAAATTAAGGTCTCATACTGAAGGACTAGGAATATGGCAGGAGACAAAAACAAAACAAAACAAAACAAAACAACAAAAAAAAAAAACAACAAAAAATGTGGATAATTAAATAATCACATTAAAGGACTGGAATATGGCAAGAAATCCTGAAAAATGAGAAAAATGAGAAAATCACAGTGTAGGACCTGGAATATGGTGAGAAACCATGGAAAAGTCGAAAAATGAGTAAATCAAACTGTAGGTCCCAGAATATGGCGAGAAACCCTGAAAAACGTGGATAATAAATTATTCAAACAGGAGGCTGGAATATGGCAAGAAATCCTGAAAAATGTGGAAAATGAGAAAAATCACACTGAAGGACCTGGAATATGGCAAGAAACCCTGAAAAACGTGGATAATTAAAAAATCACATTGAAGGCCTTGAATATGGCAAGAAATCCTGAAAAATGTGGAAAATGAGAAAATCAGATAGTAGGACCTGGAATATGGTAGAAACCCCTAAAAAGTCTAAAAATGAGAAAATCACACAGTAGGACCTGGAATATGGTGAGAAACCCTGTATAGTCGAATAATGAGAAAATCACACTGTAGGTCCTGGAATATGGTGAGAAACCCTGAAAAGCTCGAAAAATTAGAAAATCACACTGTAGGACCTGGAATCTGGTGAGAAACCCTGAAAACGTCGAAAAATGAGAAAATCGTACTGTAGTACCTAGAATATGGCGATTAACCATGAAAAATGTCGAAAATTAAAAACTCACTCTGAAGGACCTGGAATATGGCAAGAAACAGTGAAAATCTTGGAAAATTAAAAACTCACACTGAAGGACCTGGAATAGGGCGAGAAATCCTGAAAAATAGGGAAAATAAGAAAAGAACACTGTACGACTTGGAATAGGGTGAGAAACCCTGTATAGTCGAATAATGAGAAAATCACACTGTAGTACCTGGAATATGGCGAGAAACCCTAAAAAACATGGATAATTAAAAACTCACACTGAAGAACTGGAATATGGCGAGAAATCCTGAAAAATGTGGAAAATGAGAAAATCACACTGTAGGACCTGGAATATGGTGATAAACCTTGAAAAAGTCGATAAATGAGAAAATCACATTATAGGACCTGAAATATGGTGACAAACCATGAAAGGATCAAAAATGAGAAAATCATACTGTAATACCTAGAATATGGCGATAAAAACACTGAAAAATCTCGATTATGGCTAGAAACCATGAAAAAAGTGGAAAATTCAAACTTCATACTGAAGGACCTGGAATATGGCAAGAAAACCTGAAAAAGGTGGAAATGAGAAAATCACACTGTAAGACCCAGAATATGACGAAAAAACCTGAAAAACATGGAAAATTTAAAATTCACACTGAAGGTCCCCGAATATGGTGAGAAAACCTGAAAAACGAGGAAAATTAAAAACTCACACCTAAGGACCCAGAATATGGCGGAAAACCTGAAAAAAGTAGAAAATTAAAAACTCACACAGAAGGACCCCAAATATGGGGAGAAAACCTGAAATAGTGGAAAATGAGGAAATCACACTGTAGGACCCAGAATTACATAAAAACTTGAAAAACGTGGAAAATGAGAAAATCACTCTGCAGGACCCAGAATATGCCGAGAAAACCTGAAAAACGTGAAAATTAAAAATTCACACTGTCGGACAGAGAATATGGCAAGAATCTATGAAAAAAGTGGAAAATTAAAAATTCACACTGTATTATGCAGAATATGGCGAGAAATACCGAAAAACGTGGAAAATTAAAAATTCACACTGACGGACCTGGAATATGGCAAGAAAACCTGAAAAATGTGGAAATGAGAAAATCATACTGTAGGACCCAGAATATGACTAAAAATTCTGGAAACGTGGAAAATTAATAATTCACACCGAAGGACCTGGAATATGGCGAGAAAACCTGAAAAACGAGTAAAATTAAAAACTCACACTGAAGGACCCAGAATATGGCGAGAAAACCTGAAAAAAGTAGAAAATTAAAAACTCACACTGAAGGACCCCAAATATAGCAAGAAAACCTGAAAAAGGTGGAAAATGAGAAAATCAACTGTAGGACACAGTAATGCGAAGAAAATTGAAAAAAGTGGAAAATGAGAAAATCACACTGTAGGAACCTGAATATGCCGAGAAACCCTGAAATACATGGAAAATTAAAAATACACTCTGTAGGACCCAAAATATGGCAGGAAACCCTGAAAAAAGTAGAAAATTAAAAACTCACACTGAAGGACCCCGAATATGGCGAGAAAACCTGAAAAAAGTAGAAAATTAAAAATACACGCTGTAGGACCCAGAATATGGCTAGAAACCTTGAAAAAAGTAGAAAATTAAAAACTGACACTGAAGGACCCCAAATATATCGAGAAAACCTGAAAAAGGTGGAAAATGAGAAAATCATACTGTAGGACACAGTAATGCGAAAAAAATTGAAAAAAGTGGAAAATGAGAAAATCACACTGTAGGGCCCAGAATATGCTGAGAAACCCTGAAAAACAGGGAAATTTAAAAATATACTCTGTAGGACCCAGAATATGGCGATAAACCCTGAAAAAAGTAGAAAATTATAAACTCACAATGAAGGACCCCGAATATGGCAAGAAAACCTGAAAAAGGTGGAAAATGAGAAAATCACCCTGAAGGACCCAGAATAATGGAAAAACTTGAAAATCTTGGAAAATGAGATAATCACACTGCAGGAACCAGAATATTCCGAGAAACCCTGAAAATCATGAAATTTAAAAATTCACACTAAGGGACCCAGAATATGGCCCTGCCTTTCCTAGACTAGTCTAGCCCTGCCTAGCCCAGCCTAGCCCTGCCCTTCCCTGCCTAGCCCTGCCCTTCCCTGCCTAGCCTAGTCTAGCGTAGCCTAGCCCTGCCCTGCCTAGCCCTGCTTAGCCTAGCCCTGCCTAACCTAGCCATGCCCTGCCTAGCCTAGCCCTGCCCTGCATTACCCTGTTTTTATCCAGGCTGGCCTCGAACTCAGAAACTCAGTCCTAGGTCAGCCATAGCTACAGAGTGAGGCATTATCTAAAACAAAACAAAACAAAAAATAGAAATAATAAAATAAATAAATTAAGCAACCACATGATATCTTTTCTTTCTTTAGATGATACTCAGAGCTTGAAGCAGTTCACCCATGAGACCTCAGCTCTGAACTTTGAGGCTGTTTCCCTAACAAGTATTAGGGCTGAACCTGAGGGGTTCTACTGCAGAGTTGTGTCCCCCACTTTAAAAAAAAGTTGTTTTCAAAGGCTGCAGGTTCTTAGCACTGTTGCTTGTTACAGTTGAGTCACAGCCCTGAACTTTCAGTGGTAGTTAAAGGCACTGAGACTGGCTTCCTATAGACATAAAAGGCCAAGTCTTTGTTATGAAAAAAATAATCTGGATTCCCCCACCCCCTGGCATCCTAAGAATTCCTAGAAAGGAAGACAGGGATTTGGGCAGAAGGGTGCAAGGCTACTGGTGTTTGTAAGTGGTAACAGAAGGCTTTCTCTTGTTGGTACCCTACCCCAAGTTACACTGTCACTTCTTTTTCCTTGTTGTTGTTTTGTTGGTTTGTATTCTCTACATAGATTCTTTCCCTTCCTAACCTTGGTGGTCCTGAACCTTACTGTCCTTGAACTCAGTGATTTGCCTGTCTTGCTGGGATGAAACTGTGAGCTACCATGCAGAAGGAAGCACCCTGCTGAGGTTAGATTGGGGTCTCTTCCAGTTTCCTCTATGAACATGCATATGGCAGGCCTGGTCTTTCTTTTTTTCTTTTCCTTTTCTTTTAAAAGATTTATTTATTTATTATATTTAAGTATGCTGTAGCTATCTTCAGACACTCCAGAAGAGGGTGTCAGATTCTGAAGAATCTAAATCATTCTTATTTTCTCCATATGATGTATATAAACACAGCCTCACATATCCTCAAAAAAAAGTAATGAAAGATGGGGCTACAGAGAGGGCTCAACAATTAAGAGCATTGTCTCCTCTTCCAGAGAACCTGGGCTCAATTACCAGTATATATATGGTGGCCCATCTCCAGTTCCAGGAGATCTAATACTCTGTTCTGGAGTCTGTGGGCACAGCATACACATGCAAAACACCCTTACACTAAAAATAAAATAGATCATTGAGAGAGAGGAGAGAGAGGGGGTGAGAAAGAGGGGAGGTAATCATACCTCCTGACGAGTTTGAAGACCTGAGCTTCATCACTTACACAAATAAATAAATGCAAAATATTTTTTATAAATAAACTCTGCCATTTACCTTTAAAAATTCCTAGAAAACAAGTTCTATGAGCAACAGTTATATTTACTATATCTAAAGGACAGTCATGAGCATATTCTCTAAATAGAAAAAGGTCTGTTAGTCTTAGAAATGGAAAAGACAAACCAAGGAAGGTTTGCAATTACATAATAAGGCAGCTCAGCCCAGCTCTTAGGTTGGAAATAAGACTGGAGAATAGGATACACCTGAAGACAGACAGCCATTGCTTTTTTTTTGGAGGCTGAAAGGATACACCTGAAGACAGCCATTGCTGTGTGTGCTTGATGGTAATCTGGTAATTTTTTTTCTTAATTTTTAAAAACTTTTTATCCTCTTTCTTTCTTTCTTTCTTTCTTTCTTTCTTTCTTTCTTTCTTTCTCTCTTTCTTTCTTTCAATTATTATTTTTTTCTCAGAACGGGTTTCTCTGTGCAGCCCTGGCTGACTTGGAACTCCCTCTGTAAGCCAGGGTGACCTTGAATGCAGAAATCTGCCTGAGGCTAAAGGTGTGGCCCACAATTGCCTCAGCTCTACTCTAATTCTGTTTATGTATATATGTATGAATAGAAGTAATATTAATACATTAATATCTCTTTTTCCTAAAATTCATGTCATTCCTCCTTATCTTTCTCTCTCACTCCCTGTTTGTGTGCATGTGTGTGTTAGTCTAGGGTACACAGATTAAAGAAATCATATTTCCCACGGATTCTTAGAAATAAACAAGGAAGCCGGGTGTGGTGGAGCACCCCTTTAATCCCAGCACTTGGCAGGCAGAGGCCGGCAGATTTCTGCATTCCAGGCCATTCTGGTCTACAGAGTGAGTTCCAAGACACCCAGGGCTACACAAAGAAACACTGTCTTGAACGCCCCTCCCTCCAAAAAATAATAAAGAAGTAATAGACAAAAAGCAAGAGAAAAACATGTGGCCATGGCTGCTGGTGGCTTTTCAGTGATTCCTCACCCTTCTGCACCGGATTCAGTTAAGTTCTATTCCACTAGGTGCTGGGAAAGAAGGGGAAGAAACAGAAGCAACCTGGAACAATAGGTCTCGTGACGGCCAGCCACCTCCATCTTGAGAAGGGTGGTCAGTCAGCAGACAAGATGGCTGCCATCCACATGTCGCCTTTCAGCATGGTGAGGTCAATGTGCCAATGTTCAACCTAGTGACAGAACAAGGAAGTAGACATGCAGACAACAGACTTGCAGGCACACCACCTCCCTTCCCTTCTGTTGTTTTGTAAAAGACACACAATTTTTATTATTTACAGTAAGCCTTGAAAAGCATTCTGACAGCCTCACTGATATCTACCTTCTATGTGATCAGAATTTTTTTTTAAATTAATTCTCAGGAGTTGCATGGTGACTTGTCCTAGGTTATGGTGCCCTCTTCTGGCATGTAGTCATATAGGCAGCAGATAGAGCACACACACACACACACACACACACACTTACATTGAAAACTAATAGTAATAATAACAACAAACAAACAAGCAAGCAAGCAAGCAAGCAAACAAACAAACATATAAATAAGAGGGAAAAAGAGATTCTGGCTTCTGCCAGGCTGTGTGGGTGGCAAAGGCAGGCAGGCAGAGGACCTCTGTGAGTTTGAGGCTACCCAAGCCTATACTGATAGTTCCAGAACATACTGCCTGGGCTACACCAAGAGAAACCCTACCTCGAGGCAAAAGAAAACAAAAGCAGAGAAGGTTCTGGCTTTTATTTTACTGATCTGTCTGTCTTTCTTTCACCAGGCTGGACTCGAACTCAGAAACTGACTGCCTCTGCCTCCCGAGTGCTCTCATTAAGAGCTTGAGCCACCCCTGAATGTCGGGTTTTCTAAGTCTTACCTTGCTCTTGGTGTCTGTTCTCAGCTGTGAAACCCTAATTAACACATGTAGTCAGTCCTGGGTCAGCCAGAGCTACAGACTGAGGCCTTATCTAAAACCAAATAAAACAAAACAAAACAACAAATAGAAATAATAAAATACATAAATTAAGCAACCACATCATATCTTTTCTCTCTCTAGATGGTACTCAAAAATTGCAGCAGTTTGCCTGTGAGACCTCAGCTCTGGACACTGAGGCTGTTTCCCTACCAAGTTATAGGGCTCAACTTGAGGAGCTCTACAGCTCAGTTGTGTCCCCTGCTTTTTTAAAAATGAGTTGTTTTCAAAGGCTGCAGGTTCTTACCACTGTTGCTTGTTACAGATGAATTATAGCCCTGAACTTTCAATGGTACTTAAAGGCACAGACAGGTGCTTCCTATAGACGTAAGAGCCCAAGACTTGTGGTCATAACCAGTGGTAATAACCTGGGCGGAAGGGTGCAAGGCTTCTTGTGTTTGTAAGTGGTAACAGAAGGCTTTCTCTTGTTGGTACCCTATCACAAGCTACACTGTCTATTCTTTTTCCTGGTTAGTGTTTCCTTGCTTTGTTTTCACTACATAGCTCCTTTCTCTTCATAGCATTGGCTGTCCTGAACCAGGCAGTCCTTGAAATCAGTGATTTGCCTGTCTTGCTGGGATTACACTCTGAGCTACCATCCAGAGGGAAGCAACCTGTTGAGGTTAGATTGCTCTCTCTCCAGGTTTCCCCTATGAACATGCAAATGGCAGTCCTGCCTGGTCTTTCTTTTTTTATATACTTTTTAAAAAATGTTTATTTATTTATTTATTTATGTATTTATTAGATATAAGTACACTGTAGCTGTCTTCAGACACTGCAGAAGAGGGTGTCAGATTCTGGAGAATCTAAATCCCTCTTATGGTCTGCATATGATGTGCATAAACACAACCTCACATATACTTCTAAAAATTTAAAGATGGGTGGGGCCACTGAAAGGGTTCAACAATTAACAGCATTGTCTCCTCTTCCAGAGAACCTGGGACCAACCACCAGCAACTATATGGTGGCCCATCTCCTGTTCCAGGGGATCTGATACTCTGTTCTGAATTCTGTGGGCACAGTATACACATGCAAAACACCCTTACACTAAAATTAAAATACATCATTGACAGAGAGGAAAGAGGGCTTTTGAGAGAGAGAGAGGGGAGGTCATCCTACCTCTTGACAGGTTTGAAAAATCAGAGTTTCATCACTCACACAAATAAATAACTGCAAAATAATTTTTAAAGAAACTCTGCCATTTACCCTTAAAAATATCATGAAAACAAGTAAGTTCTATGAGCAACAGTTATATTTACTGTATCTAAAGGATAGTCATGAGCATATTCTCTAAACAGAAAAAGGTCTGGTAATATTAGAAATGGAAAAGAGAAACCAAGTCTTTCTTCATATAAAAGCATACAGTAAGTGAACATTTAAAACTACAAGAGGCTACAGTGTGGCATGGCGGTGGAGATTGTTCCAACCTTGGGAAAGTCACACGTGAACCCATTTAAGTTGTGGTTGCAGGGAGGTGATGATTGGTTCCTTCCTATGCTGGTTCTTTTGTGCCTCTTCCTTCCACGATTAGGAAGGTTTGCAATTACATAATGAGGCAGCTCAGCCAAGCACTTAATTTGGAAATAGGACTAGAGGATAGGATACACCTGAAGACAGACAGCCATTGCTATGTGTTCTTGATGCATCAATGGAAGCATCTGGTATTCTGAGTGCAGTGTGATAGGTCCCATTCCAGAGGCATAGGTAAGAACCAGATTCCTGGCACTCTGACCGAAAAGGACATAGGAGAAGCCCCGAGGGTGGGTGTGGATAGGACATTGCCTGAGCCTCCTTTGGCTCAGATCCGTACCCCTGGATTGGTTGGACCCTCACTAGGATCCCCAACTTAACCCTACTGACATCTAGGTTAGTCATTTGAGCTCTAGTTGGATTCCCTTGACTGACCTGTTGGCCCCTATGGCCACCCTAAGTCAGCTCCCAGATCCTGTGCCACCTAGGCCCAGACTTGACAGGCTATGTCTGTTAACAACAAAATCAGGGTGCCAGACTCACAGGAGACATTCCTTACATTTAGATTACGTTCAGTGTGGGGGAAACAGAGGACAACACAGACGTCGGTTGAGGCCAATATACAGTTTAGTAAGCAAATACTGATCAGATGCACAAAGACCTGCTACAGCGATGGAAACAGGTTTAACCATGCTCCTCCAGTGCCAGTCATGGCTTTGCCTGTCTGCATTGTATTTCTATGATATGCCAACGGAGCAGGTGCTCACCAAGGATTTGCTCTGGGGATGCTTACCCAGTGGTGGTCACAATTAGTAAACTTCTAAGCTAAAGAACAGTTCCCCATCTAGCACAGTCATTAGAGCACGAGATTATTAATCTCAGGGTCGTTGGTTTGAGCCCAAATTTGGACGAGATGTTATTTTAGTTGGGTCTCGACTGGAGACAATGCTGGCACTTCCCAGGAGTGCCCCATGGTTGGGGTTCTGCTTTCTGTATCTCTGACATTAGAACTGGAGGTAGGGAGCATTTGGTGGGTCTTTTGCTCTGCTTGAAGCAGCACTGGGTGTACTAAATTGCAGTGGGTGCAAGTGTTACACTAGTTTTGACCTTCTAGAGCAATTGGGGCACTGGGTAGTCTTGGATTACTCTTTTCAGGTAGATTCGAAACTCAGTTCTTTTGGTGTTTACTGAATTCAACCAGAGGATTCCAAGATATCCCTCTTAGAAAGACTAGCTGGAGCTTCTCTTTAAGGCTTGTTGGTCCTACCCCTAGAGGATTCTAGCTTAGGGTCTGAGAGGATCTTCCTAGGTTCAAATCTTGGACCAGTCCTCTTTTTTTGCCAATCAAACCCTGAGGATTAAAAGTCAACCTTGGCTCCTTAGAAGGTATGACTAAACAAATGAAAATGGAAATTCGTAAGTACCCAAAGTGGTATTTTTGGTTGGTTTCTTTGGACCTTGTTTTCTGTTTTAGGCAGAGTCTTGTTCCTTTACCTTAGGCTGCTCCTGACAAAGTCAAGGATAGCTGCATTTCTAATCTTCATTCTCTCACTTCTTGTGTGCTGGAAAGATAGGCATGTGTATTAATCTGGTGTTCAGGTTGGAACCCAGGCTTAGGCAAGCAATTAGATGAGCTACAGCATCAGCTCATAACTCAAAATATCCACCAAGTATTGCTGGCATTATTCAAATTAGCCTGAAGGACACAAATATTGGAAAATGTTGGAATTAAAAAAAAATCAATCCAGCTGCTCTGGCAAATCAGGGAGAACTGGAGTAGGCCTCTGTGATGCACCAGCTTCTAGTCAGGTCTTTAGTGTATTTGACATACCCTGAGCTACATGAGAAGAAACACAAATAGCTAAAACAGGATTGTGAGACTAGTTGCAAGACATGTGGATGGCAAATAAAAACCGCTTTGAAATTTGCCAGCAGCCCTTAAGGGCAAATCTGGTTCCAGATCACTGGCCTTTAATCATCACTAGTTTGCTTGGGTCCAACCCACAGGACCCAAAAAGTAGTCAAGAGCCTGTGACCACTTCAGATTTGCTGGACTAGCATTTTTCAGTTCCCCTAGTGCGCAGATCTAAGAAAGGAGAGGTGCTGCCAAACCTGGCTAGGGTCTCAGCTTTTCGAATCTGCCTTGGAACTTCCCTTTTTTCCATAATCTCCATAAAAAGGCAAAGGATTTTTACA
This sequence comes from Mus caroli, assembly GCF_978045245.1. Classification (NCBI taxonomy): domain Eukaryota; kingdom Metazoa; phylum Chordata; class Mammalia; order Rodentia; family Muridae; genus Mus; species Mus caroli. The sequence goes on along the minus strand of NW_028228028.1, from coordinate 15,101 downwards.
TTTAAGAAGACCTTGCACTTCGGATAGGAAACATGCTCCAAGAACCACAGTCAGCCCTCTGGCCTCTGTAGAGTCCTGACTGAGCCTGGGTCTCCCAGCTCAGTGTTTTGAAATCACAATGTGGATTCCTGTGCAGAGAATGAATAGATGCGAGTAGGAGGAATGAGTCCTTCTAGGGTTCTGTGAGCTGGAAGGCGCAGTGTGGACTTAACCGAACAAGCCTCAGATTCTGCCGAATTTTCACCACTGGGTAAACTGCCAGATAACATGAAAGAAGAGAGGGACTCCTCTAAGGAATTGCTTCGGGCATCTCTCCGGGTTGGGAGGCTTGATTCAAACCCTTATACCTCTGGTGCTCTGGTGTCTACACTTCAAGGCTCCCGGCGAAATCTTCAAGGACCTGAACAATGGCCAGGCTTCCAAGGTGGCATTCAGTCCTGCGACTGTATGTGTGGGATGCAGAGAAGGCCCTGATTTCTTCTATCCAGCCTTACAGAATCAGCTGAGCTCTTTCCTTTTTCAGTAGGGGGCTGCCCCAACTTCTCTCTCAGCATCACTTTCATGCGCTTAGCTAATAGGCAAAACTAACTGTTAGCTACTTTTAGAAGAGGCAAAAGTAGGTGTTAGCTGAAAGAAGAGGTCATTAATAAGGGAAGAACTAAATACATTTAGCTCTTTTGTCCACTGCCCCCACAACCCCGGCCCCCTGGCTGGTTCCCAGGCTGACTTTGAAATCTCCTTAACCTAGCCTCTGAAGTACTGCCCATACAGGAGTGAGTGATATCCATGTCACTTCATGTCTTTAGTAACAACCTCACAAAGGCAAATTTAGTCTATTCGGGTCTACATGGCTGATAAAACCCGGGAGAGGGTTTATTTTTGTTTTTTAAATAAAACAAGCTGTGATGGATCAGCTCCTATCAGTGCGAAAGTCTTTTACTTCCCTCGACTAGAGAGGGAGGCAGAAAACAGACTAGAAGATGGATGAGCAGGAAGGCCAAAAGAAAAGAGGTTGCTTGTCTGACAGTGACTGTGGACTGAAATAATGATTGGGGACCTGGGAGGGTCCAGGGAGAATAATAATTTTAGTGAATTAACCCGGTTAATTAATGGGTGATCTTCGGTGTGAATTTCTATTTAAGAATAAGAGCCAGTTCTGTGACTTCTAACATTCTTTCAAGGTGGGAAAAAGAATGCTGTTGGACTATGATTTGGGCTCCAGCAAATTGGTCTGTGATTTAGGGAGCACTCTGAAAGAAAAAAAAAACCAGATACTTTGAGTCCAAGAACAGCGATTGTTGGGAGAACCTTCCTGGAATAAGCACACGGAAACAACTGAGAGTGGAAGAGAGATGTCAAAGGTGGACCGAAGCCAAGACAGCTCCTGCAAGTCTTTGTAATTTTGTTTTATACTTTAAAACCATATGGTAGGGTGGACAAGCTAGTGTTTAAGTGCTGGCATCAGTCAGTAGGCTGGGAAGGGCAATGGGCCACTGCCTCACCTGGCTCTCTAGGCCTCTCTGGTTCAGGTAGCAAGTGAAGCTGGGCTCTGCAAACAGAGTGCAAGCAACACTTTAGTAAACAACTAAGGAAATCAATAAATTGACACCAAATAATTGTTTTGGTAAAGCTAGTTTTACTTCACTATATTCTGGGAAATGGACTGGTCACTCACTGTGTCTTTAATAACGTATATCTTGTTAGTGACTCTCCTTTCTTTCCTTTGTCCTTCCATCTTTTTCTATTTCCTTCCACCGTCTCCTCCTTACTCCATTCCTCCTTCCTTCTGTTGCACTGAAGAGTGCAAAGTGGCTATTGGCATGGTTTGTGAAGAATTACCCCTAAGAGTACTACTCCAGGTGTTTGTGTTCTGGCTAGGATATCAGCTGGCTTTAAACCACAGAGTCATCAACGTGGAGGAGGAAGGGAGAGGAGGTCAAAGGCAGCAATAGTGTCTAAGCTGGAGCCAACAGACTCTGTTCTATTTTCTTAATCGATTGTCTTCTAGACAGCATCTTGGCACACAGCTCAAGATGGACTTGATTTCTCTGCCCCTTGCTCTTTCTTTCCCTCTCCACTTCTCCACCCATTTTCCCAGGCAGGCTTCACATCCAATACACAACCAAGGATGATCTCAACCCCTCCACCCTTTAAAATGTATTAATCATTTCACTTGTTTATATTTCAAGTGTTATCCCCCTCCTGCTCTCCCCTCCCTGAGGCCCAACTTTTCCCCCTCCCCACCCAGCCACTCCAACCTAATCCCTCTAGTATCCCCCTTCTCTGGGGTATCAAGCCTCAACAGGACCAAGTGCCACCCCTCCCACTGACGCCAGACAAGGTAGTTCTCTGCTACATAAGTATTTTTAGTCATGAACCCGCCCATGTATACTCCTTTAGTTGGTAGATTACTCCCTGGGAGCTCTGAGGGGTCTGATTAATTGATAATGTTGTTCGTCCTGTGGGGTTGCCATCCCCTTCAGCTCCTTCAGCCCTTCTCCTAATTTTTCCATTGGGGTCCCCACACTCAGTCCAATAGTTTCTGTGAGTTTCTCCATCTGTCTTAGTCAGTTGCTGACAGAGGCTCTCAGAGGATACACAGACATACAAGGCTCCTGTCTGTAAGCACATCTTGGCATCAGCAGTAGTGTTGGGGTTTTGTGTCTGTGGGTAGAATACAGTGCTATAGTCTCTGGATGGCCTTTCCTTCAGTCTCTGTTCCATTTTTGTCCCTAAATTTCCTTTAGACAGAGACAATTTTCGGTATTTTTTTTAAATGGGTGGGTGTCCCCATCCCTCAACTGAGTCCCATGTCCATCTCCTTCAGGCTCCATCTCCCCTGTATTTCAGCTGTTGTTATGCCATTGAGTTCTGGGAACCTCTTGAATTCCTGGCATCTGGGAATTTCTAGTGCATCTCCTAGTTCCCCAAACCCCGCTGATACTTATTCCTATTCATTCTCCTGGCCCTCTAGACATCTCTCCTGTCTCTTCCCAAACCTGACCCTATCCTTCCTTCTTTCTTTCCCTCCCTTTCTGTCTCCCACCCTGATACCCCCTTCCTCTGCCTGCCATGATTATTTTGTTACCTCTTCTAAGTAGGTTTGAATAACGGACACTTTGGTCTCCCTTCTTGTAAAACTTCATTTGACTTTTAGTTGTCGCATGGGTATTCTGAAATTTTGGGCTAAAATCCACTTATCGGTGAGTACATACCATGCAAGGCCTTTTGAATTTGGGTTAACTCACTCAAGAAAATATTTTCTAGTTCCATCCATGTGCCTACAACGTCAGTGAACACATTGGTGCACGTATATTTGTTCTGTGTTGGAGCATCTTTAGAGTATATGACAACACACTGGAGCATGTGAAACCACAGTGGAGAATGTGACACCACAGTGGAGCATTGTGACACCACAGTGGAGAAATGTGACACCACAGAGGAGTAGGGTGACAGCACCGTGGAGCACTGTGACAACGAAGAGGAGCACTGTGACACCACAGAGGAGCACAATGACACCACAGTGGAGGAGTGTGACAAGAGAGTAGAGCAGTGCAACATCAGAGTGAAACGTGAAAAATTAACCACTGTGACAACTGTGACAGCACAGTGGACCACTGTGACATCAGAGTGGAGCATTGTGACATGACAGTTGAGCACTCTGGCATGACAGTGCAGCAGTATGACAGTGAGGGGAACACACTCACATCACTGTGGAGAACTGATTCAGAAAGGTGGAACACTGTGACACAATACTGTAGCAGTGTGACACCACAGTGGAGCACTGTGACAATACAGAGCAGCACGGTGACAGTAGAGTGGAGCACTGTGACATGACAGTGGAGCACTGTGATACCACAGTTGAGCACTGATAAACCACAGTGAGCACTGTGACACAACAGTGGACCACTGTGATACCACAGTGCAGCACTGTCTCCCCACAGTGAACCACAATGAAACTACAGTGGAGAACTCTGACAACACAGTGGAGCATGTGACACCACAGTGGAGCATTGTGACACCAGAGAGGAGAACTCTGATACCACAATGGCATACTGTGACACCAAAGTGGAGCATTGTGACAACGAAGTGGAGCACTGTGACACCACAGTGGAGCACTGTGAGATCACATTAGAGCAGGGTGACAACAGCGTAGAGAAGTGGGACATCACAGTGGAGCATTGTAAAACCACAGTTGAGCATAGTGACAGAGAAACCCTAAAAAATGTGAAACATAAAAAATAACACTGTAGGAACTGAAATATGGAAAGAAAAAGTGAAAATCATCAAATATGAGAAAATCACACTGTAGACCTTGAATATGGCTATAAACCCTGAAAAACGTCGAAAATTAAAAACTCACAATGTCGGACCTGGAATATTGTGAGAAACCCTGAAAAACAGTGGAATTTAAAAACTTACACTCTATGACCAGGTATATGGCGATAAATACTGAAAAATGTGAAAAATGATAAACTCAAACGGTAGGAACAGAAATATGATGAGAAACCCTGAAAAACGTGGAAATTTAAAAACAAACACTGTAGGACCTGGAATATGGCAAGAAACACTGAAAAAAAAACGTGGAAAATGAGAAACTCACGCTGTAGGACCTGGAATATGGGAAGAAACCTGGAAAAAGGTGGAAAATGAGACAACCACACTGTAGGACCTGGAATGTGTCTAGAAACCCAGAAAGAGGGGAAAATGAGAAAATCATAATGCAGTACCTGGAATATTGCAAGAAACCCTGAAAAACGTGAAAAATTAAAAACTTACCCTGTAGGACCTGGAATATGGCAAGAAAACGGAAATTCATTGAAAATGAGAAAATCACACTGTAGGACCTGGAATATGGAGAGAAACCTTGAAAAACGTAGAAATTAAAAACTCACACTGTAGGACCTGGAATATGGCGAGAAAACCTGAAGAACGTGGAAAATAAAAATATAACAGTGTAGGACCAGGGACATGGCAAGAAATTATGGTGGCTCACAACCATCCCTAACGAGATCTGGCTCCCCCTTCTGGAGTGTCTGAGGACAGCTACAGTGTACTTACATATAATAAATAAATAAATCTTAAAAAAAAAAAGAAAATTAGAAAATAACACTGCAGGACCTGGTAGAAGGCTAGAAACACTGAAAAATGAGAAACTCAAACTATAGGACTTGGAATATGTTGAGAAACCTTGACAAACATGGAAAATTGAAAACTTACACTATAGGATTGGGAATATGGCAAGAAATCCTGAAAATCATGAACACTGAGAAAATCAAACTGTAGAAACTGGAATATGGCAAGAAACCCTGAAACACGTGGAAAATTAAAAACTCACACTGTAGGTCCTGGAATATGGCTAGAAACTCTAAAAAACATGGAAAATGGAAATTAAAACTGTATGAACTGGGATATGGTGAAAAACTCTGAAAAATGTGGAAAATTAAAAATTAAACCTGTAGCACATGGAATATGGCGAGAAACCCTGAAAAACGTGGAAAATATGAAAATGACACTGTAGGAGTTGGAATATAGTAAGAAAACCTTTAAAAAGTGGAAAATAAAAAAAAAAACTAACAGTGTAGGACCTAAAATATGACAAGAAAAATTCAAAATCCTGAAAAATGAGAAAATCAAACTGTAGGACGTGGAATATGGCAGGAAAACCTGAAAAAAATTGAAAATAAAAAACTCACACCCAATAACCTACAAATTATGAAAAATGAGAAAATCACACTGTAGGACCTGGAATATGGAGAGAAACAATGAAAGACTTGGAAAATGAGAAACCCAAACTGTAGGATCTGGAATATGCTGAGAAACTCTGAAAAACGTGGAAAATTAAAAACTCACACAGTTGGATCTGGAATATGTTGAGAAAACCTGAAAAAGGTGGAAAATAAGAAACTCACTCTGTAGGACCTGGAATATGGCAAGAAACCCAGAAAAAGGTGGAAAATGAGAAAATAACACTGCAGGACCTGGTATAAGGCTAGAAACACCGAAAAATGAGAAACTCAAACTATAGGACTTGGAATTTGTCGAGAAACCTTGACAAACATGGGAAATTGAAAACTCATACTATAGGACTGGGAATATGGCAAGAAAACCTGAAAAATCACAGAAAATGAGAAAATCACACTGTAGAATCTGGAATATGGCAAGCAACCCTGAAACACGTGGAAAATAAAAAACTCACACTCTAGGACCTGGAATATGGTGAGAAGAACTGAAAAATGTGAAAAATGAGAAACTCAAACTATAAGAACTGGAATATGGAAAGTAAACCTTAAAATTGTGGAAAATGAGAGAATCACACTGTAGGACCTGGAATATGGTGAGAAATCCTGAAAAACATGGAAAATTAAAAACTCACACTCTAGGACCTAGAATATGGCAAGATTCCCTATAAAACGTGGAAAAGGAGAAACTCACACTGGAGGACCTGGAATGTGGCAAGAAACCCTGAAAGAGGTGGAAAATGACAAAATCACACTGCAGGACTTAGAATATGGGAGAAAACCTGAAAAATCGGATAATTAAAAAACCTAAAAATAATGAAAAATGAGAAAATCAAACTGCAGTACCTAGAATATGGCAAGAACCCCTGAATAATGTGAACAATAAGAAACTCAAATGGTAGGATATGGAAGATGGCAAGAAACACAGAAAACCGTGGAAAATTAAAAACTCACACTGAAGGACCTGGGTATGGCGAGAAAACCTGAAAATCATGAAAAATGATAAAATCTCACTGTAGGATCTAGAATATGGCAAGAAACACTAAAAAACGAAAATAAGAAATTCAAACTGCAGGACCTGGAATATGGCAAGAAACCCTGGAAAACGTGGAAAATTAAAAACTAACATTGTAGGAACAGGAATATGGAGAGAAAACCTGAAAAACGTGGAAAATGAGAAACTCACATTGTAGGACATGGTTTATGGCAAGAAAACCTGAAAAAGTTGGACAATTTAAAACTCACACTCTAGGATCTGGAATATGGCAAGAAAACCTGAAAATCATGAAAAATGAGAAAATCACACTGTAGGATATGGAATATGGCAAGAAACAATGAAAAACATGGAAAATGAGAAATTCAAACTGCAGAACCTGGAATATGCTGAAAAGACCTGAAAAACGTGGAAAATGAGGAACTCAAACTGCAGGACCTATAATATGGCAAAAACTCTGAAAAACGTTCAAAATGAGAAACTCACACTATAAGACCTGGAATATGAAAAGAAACCCTGAAAAACATGGAAAATAAAAAACTCACACTGTAGGATCTGGAATATGGGAAGAAAACTGAAAATCATGAAAAATGAGAAAATCATACTGTAGGATCTGGAATAGGAAGAAAACCATGAAAAACGTGGAAAATTAAAAACTCGCACTGTAGGATATGGAATACGGCAGGAAACACTGAAAAAGTTGGAAATTTAAAAACTCACACTCTAGGACTTGGAATATGACAAGAAACTCTGAAAAATGTGGAAAATTAAAATCAAACAGTGAATGACCTGGAATATGGCGAGAAACCCTGAAAAACGTGGAAAATGAGAAACTCACACTCTAGGACCTGGAAAATGGAGAGAAACCCAGAAAAAGGTGGAAAATGAGAAAATCATACTGATGGACCTGGAATGTGTCTAGAAACCCAGAAAGAGGGGAAAAAATGAGAAATCATACTGAAGTACCTAGAATACCGCGAGAAACGTCGAAAAATATGGAAAATTAAAAACTTACCCTGTAGGACCAGGAATAGGGCAAGAAAACCTGAAACTCGTTGAAAAGGAAAAATCACACTGTAGGACCTGGAATATGGCGAGTAACTATAAAAACGTGGATAATTAAAAAATCACACGGAAGGCCTGGAATATGGCAAGAAATCCTGAAAAATGTGGAAAATGAGAAAATCACACTGTAGGACCTGGAAAATGTTGAGAAACCCTGAAGAAGTCGAAAAATGAGAAAATCATATCTAGTACCTGGAATATGGTGAGAAACCCTGTATAGTTGAAAAATGGGAAAATCACACTGTAGTACCTGGAATATGGCGAGAAACCCTGAAAAACATGGATAATTAAAAACTCACACTGAAGAACTGGAACATGGCGAGAAATCCTGAAATATGTGGAAAATGAGAAAATCACAACATAGGACCTAGAATATGGTGATAAACCTTGAAAAAGTCGAAAAATGAGAAAATCACACTGTAGGACCTGAAATATGGTGACAAACCATGAAAGGATCAAAAAATGAGAAAATCATACTGTAATACCTAGAATATGGCGATAAAAACACTGAAAAATCTTGATTATGACGAGAAACCATGAAAAAAGTGGAAAATTAAAAATTCACACTGTATTATCCATAATATGGCGAGAAATACTGAAAAACGTAGAAACTTAAAAATTCACAATGAAGGACCGGGAATACGACAAGAAAACCTGAAAAAGGTGGAAATGAGAAAATCACACTGTAAGACCCAGAATATGACGAAAAAAACTGAAAAACGTGGAAAATTAAAAATTCACACTGAAGGACCCCGAATATGGCGAGAAAACCTGAAAAATGAGGAAAATTAAAAACTCACACTGAAGGACCCAGAACATGGCGAGAAAACCTGAAAAACGAGGAAAATTAAAAACTCACACTGAAGGACCCAGAATATGGCGAGAAAACCTGAAAAAAGTAGAAAATTAAAAATTCTCACTGAAGTACCCGGAATATGGGGAGAAAAACTGAAAAAGGTTGAAAATGAGAATAATCACACGGTAGAACCCAGATTACGAAAAAACTTGAAAAACTTCGAAAATGAGAAAATCACACTGCAGGACCCAGAATATGCCAAGAAACTCTGAAAACGTGGAAAATTAAAAATACACGCTGTGGGACCCAGAATATGGCGAGAAAAGCCGAAAAAAGTAGAAAATTACAAACTCACACTGAAGGACCCCAAATATGGCGAAAAAACTTGAAAAAGATGGAAAATGAGAAAATCACACTGTAGGACCCTTAATATGGTGAGAAATACTTAAATTCGTGGAAAAATTAAAAATTCATACTGAAGGACCTGGAAAATGGCAAGAAAACCTGAAAAACGTGGAAATGAGAAAATCACACTGTTGGACCCTGAATATGGCGAAAAAAACTGAAAAATTTGGAAAATTATAAATTCACAGTATAGGACCCGGAATATGGTGAGAAAACCTGAAAAAAGAGGAAAATTAAAAACTCACACTGAAGTACCCAGAATATTGCGAGAAAACCTGAAAAAGGTGGAAAATGAGAAAATCAAACTGTAGGACCCAGAATTACGAAAAAACTTGAAAAACGTGGAAAATGAGAAAATCACACTGCAGGACCCAGAATATGCCGAGAAACCGTGAAAAACGTGAAAATTAAAAATTCACGCTGTTGGACACAGACTATGGCGAGAAACCATGAAAAAAGTGGAAAATTAAAAATTCACACTGAAGGACCTGGAATATGGCAAGAAATCCTGGAAAAAGTGGAAATGAGAAAATCACACTGTAGGACCCAGAATATGACGAAAAAAACCTGAAAAATGTGGAAAATTAAAAATTCACACTGAAGGACCCAGAATAAGGCCAGAAAACCTGAAAATCGAGGAAAATTCAAAACTCATACTGTAGGACCCAGAATATGGCGAGAAAACCTGAAAAGGGTGGAAAATGAGAAAATCACACTTTAGGACACAGAAATGAGAAAAAAAAATTTAAAAAAGTGGAAAATGAGAAAATCACACTGTAGGACACATAATATGCCGAGAAACCCTGAAAAACGTGGAGAATTAAAAATACACTCTGTAGGACCCAGAATATGGCGAGAAACCCTGAAAAAAAGTAGAAAATTACAATCTCACACTGAAGGACCCCAAATATGGCAAGAAAACCTGAAAAAGTTGAAAAATGAGAATAATCACACTGTAGGACCCAGAATTGCTATAAAACTTGAAAAACGACGAAAATGAGAAAATCAAACTGCAAAACTCAGAATATGCAGAGAAACCCTGAAAAACGTGGAAAATTAAAAATACACACTGTAGTACGCAGAATATGGTGAGAAACCCTGAAAGAGTCGAAAATTAAAAACTCACACTGAAGGACCCAGAATATGGCTACAAAAACCTTAAAAAGGTGGAATATGAGAAAATCAGACTGTAGGACCCAGAATTACGAACAAACTTGAAAAACGTGGAAAATGAGAAATTCACACTGCAGGACCCAGAATTTGCGGAGAAACCCTGAAAAACGTGAAAATTAAAAATTCAAACTGTCAGATCCAGATTATGGCGAGAAAACATTGAAAAAAGTGGAAAATTAAAAATTCACAATGTACAGAAAAACATGGAAACTTAAAAATTCAAACTGAAGGACCTGGAATATGGCAAGAAAACCTGAAAAACGTGGAAATGAGAAAATCACACTTTAGGACCCAGAATATGGTGAGAAATACTGAAATTCGTGGAAAAATTAAAAATTCATACTGAAGGACCTGGAAAATGGAAAGAAATACTGAAATACGTGGAAAATTAAAAATGCACACTGAAGGACCCAGAATATGGCAAAAAACCTTAGAAACATGGAAAATTAAATATTCACACTATAGGACCCAGAATATGGTGAGAAATACTGAAAATCGTGGAAAATTAAAAATTCACACTATAGGACCAGAATATGGCAAGAAACCTTGAAAAACATGGAAAATTAAAAATTCACACTGTAGGACCCAGAATATGCCAAGAATACATGGAAAAGGTGGAAAATGAGAAAATCACACTGTAGGACCCAGAATATGGCGAGAAACACTGAAAAATGTGGAAAATGAGAAATTCACACTGTAGGACCCAGATTATTGCGAGAAACCCTGAAATAAGTAGATAATTAAAAACCCACACTGAAGGACCCTATGAGGAGATAACCCGAAAAAGGTGGAAAATGAGAAAAATCACACTGTAAGACCCAGAATATGAAGAAAAAACTTGAAAAAAGCGGAAAGTTAAAAATTCACACTGAAGGACCGCGAATATGGCGAGAAAACCTGATAAACGAGGAAAATTAAAAACTCACACTGAAGTACCCAGAATATGGCGAGAAAACCTGAAAAAGGTGGAAAATGAGAAAATCAAACTGTAGGACCCAGAATTACAAAAAACTTGAAAAAGATGGAAAATGAGAAAATCACACTGCAGGACCCAGAATATGCCGAGAAACCCTGAAAAAAGTGAAAATTAAAAATTCACACTGTCGGACCCAGATTATGGCAAGAAACCCTGAAAAAAGTAGAATATTAAAAACTCACACTGAAGGACCCCAAATATGGCGAGAAAACCTGAAAAAGGTGGAAAGTGAGAAAATCACACTGTAGGACCCCGAATTAGGAAAAAACTTGAAAAACGTGGAAAAAGTGAAAAATCACACTGCAGCACCCAGAATATGTCGAGAAACCGTGAAAAACGTGAAAATTAAAAAAATCATACTATCGGGTACAGAATATGGACAGAAACCATGAAAAAAGTGGAAACTTAAAAATTCACATTGAAGGACCTAGAATATGGCAAGAAAACCTGAAAAACGCGGAAATGAGAAAATCACACTCTGGACCCAGAATATGACAGAAAAACCTGAGAAATGTGGAAAATTAAAAATTCACACTGAGCCCGGCGAGGTGGCGCACACCTTTAATCCCAGCACTAGGGAGGCAGAGGCAGGCGGATTTCTGAGTTCCAGGCCAGCCTGGTCTACAAAGTGAGTGCCAGGACAGCCAGGGCTACACAGAAAAACCCTGTCTCAAAAAACCAAAAAAAAAAAAAAATTCACACTGAAGGACCCAGAATATGACTAGAAAACCTAAAAAACGAGGAAAATTAAAAACTCACACTGAAGGACCCAGAATATGGCGAGAAAACGTGAAAAAAGTAGAAAATTAAAAATTCACACTGAAGGACCCCGAATATGGCAAGAAAACCTGAAAAAGGTAGAAAATGAGAATAATCACACTGTAGGACACAAAAATATGAAAAAAACTTGAAAAACGTGGAAAATAAGAAAATCAAACTGCAGGACCCAGAATATGCCGAGAAACCCTGAAAAACGTGAAATTTCAAAATTCACAGTGAAGGTCCGCAAATATTGCGAGAAAACCTGAAAAAGGTGGAAAATGAGAAAATCACACTGTAGGACCCAGAATATGGCAAGAAAACCTGAATAAAGTGGAAAATTAAAAATACACTCGGTAGGACACACAATATGGGGAGAAAGCCTGAAAAAAATTAGAAAATTAAAAATTCACACTGAAGGACCCCGAATATGGCAAGAAAACCTGAAAAAGTTGGAAAATGAGAAAATCACACTGCAGGACCCAGAGTATGCCGAGAAACCCTGAAAAACGTGAAAATTAAAAATTCACACTGTCAGACCCAGAATATGGCAAGAGACCATGAAAAAATGGAAAATGAGAAAATCACACTGTATTACCCAGAATATGGTGAGAAATACTGAAAAAACTTGGAAAATTCAAAATTCACACTGAAGGACCTGAAATATGGCAAGGAAACCTGAAAAACGTGGAAATGAGAAAATCACACTGTAGGACCCTGAATATGATGAAAAAACCTGAAAAACGTGGAAAATGAAAAATTCACACTGAATGACCCGGAATATGGCGAGAAAACCCGAAAAACAAGGAAAATTAATACCTCACACTGAAGGACCCAGAATATGGCAAGAAACATGAAAAATGTACAAAATTAAAAATTCACACTTGAAGGACCCCAAATATGGCGAGAAAACCTATAAATGGTGGAAAATGAGAATAATCTCGCTGTAGGACCCAGAATTGGGAAAAAACTTGAAAAATGTCGTAAATGAGAAAATCACACTGTTGGACCCAGAATATGGCAAGAAAACCTGACAAACATGGAAAATTAAAAATACACTCGGTAGGACCCAGAATATGGTGAGAAAGCCTGAAAAAAGTAGAAAATTTAAAACTCACACTGAAGGACCCCGAATATGGCGAGAAAACCTGAAAAAGGTGGAAAATGAGAAAATCACCCTGTAGGACCCAGAAATTCGAACAAAACTTGAAAAACGTGGAAAATGAGAAAATCTCACTGTAGGAAGCTGAATATGATGAAAAAACCTGAAAAACGTGGAAAATTAAAAATTCACACTGAATGACCCAGAATTTTGCGAGAAAACCCCGAAAAACAAGGAATATTAAAACCTCACACTGAAGGATCCAGAATAAGGCGAGAAAACCTGAAAAATGTAGAAAATTAAAAATACACACTGAAGGACCCTGAATTTGGCGAGAAAACCTGAAAAAGTTTGAAAATGAGAATAATCACACTGTAGGACCCAGAAATACGAAAAAACTTGAAAAACGTGGAAAATGAGAAAATCACACTGCAGGACCCAGAATATGCCAAGAAACCCTGAAAAACGTGAAAATTAAAAATTCACACTATTGGACCCAGAATATGGCAAGAAAGCCTGAAAAAGGTAGAAAATTAAAAACTCACAGTGAAGGGACCCCAAATATGGCGAGAAAACCTGAAAAAGGTGGAAAATGAGAAAATCACACAGTAGGACCCAGAATTACGAATAAACTTGAAAAATGTGGAAAATGAGAAAATCACAATGCAGGACACAGAATATGCCGAGAAACCCTGAAAAATGTGAAAATTAAAAATTCACACTATCGGACTAGAATATGACGAGAAACCCTGAAAAAAGTAGAACATTAAAAACTCACAGTGAAGGAACCCAAATATGGCAAGAAAACCTGAAAAAGGTGGAAAATGAGAAAATCACACTGTAGGACCCAGAATTACGAAAAAACTTGAAAAACTCGGAAAATGAGAAAATCACACTGCAGGACCCAGAATATGCTGAGAAACCCTAAAAAACGTGAAAATTAAAAATTCACACTGTCGGACCCAGTATATGGCAGGTAACCATGAAAAATGGAAAATTAGAAAATCACACTGTATATCCCAGAATATGGCGAGAAATACTGAAAAACGTTGAAAATTCAAAATTCACCCTGAAGGACCTGGAATATGGCAAGAAAACCTGAAAAACGTGGAAATGAGAAAATCACACTGTAGGACCCTGAATATGATGAAAAAACCTGAAAAACGTGGAAAATGAAAAATTCACACTGAATGACCCAAAATATGGAGAGACAACCCGAAAAACAAGGAAAATTAAAACCTCACACTGAAGGACCCAGAATATGACGAGAAAACCTGAAAGATGTAGAAAAATAACATACACACTGAAGGACCCCGAATTTGGCGGAAAACCTGAAAAAGTTTGAAAATGAGAATACTCACACTGTAGGACCCAGAAATACGAAAAAACATGAAAAACGTGGAAAATGAGAAAATCACACTGCAAGACCCAGAATATGCCGAGAAACCCTGAAAAACGTGAAAATTAAAAAATTCACACTATTGGACCCAGAATATGGCGAGAAACCCTGAAAAAAGTAGAAAATTAAAAACTCACAATGAAGGACCCCAAATATGGCGAGAAAACCTGAAAAATGTGGAAAATGAGAAATCACACTGTAGGACCCAGAATTACTAAAAAACTTGAAAAACGTGGAAAATGAGAAAATCACACTGCAGACCCAAAATATGCCAAGAAACCCTGAAAAACGTGAAAATTAAAAATTCACACTGTCGGACCCAGTATATGGCAAGTAACCATGAAAAAATGGAAAATTAGAAAATCACACTGTATTACCCAGAATATGGCGAGAAATACTGAAAAACGTAGAAAATTCAAAATTCACACTGAAGGACCTGGAATATGGTAAGAAAACCTGAAAAACGTGGAAATGAGAAAATCACACTGTAGGACCCTGAATATGATGAAAAAACCTGAAAAACGTGGAAAATGAAAAATTCACACTGAATGACCCAAAATATGGAGAGACAACCCGAAAAACAAGGAAAATTAAAACCTCAAACTGAAGGACCCAGAATATGGCGAGAAAACCTGAAAAATGTAGAAAATTAAAAATACACACTGAAGGACTCCGAATTTGGCGAGAAAAC
>NW_028228027.1:0-39487 GCF_978045245.1 Mus caroli | reverse complement strand
CGTCTAATGCGGGTTTTTCAGTAAATTCTAAGTTTTTCAGTGCAACTCACTCATATACAATGTACTACACTGTGCATTTCGTCTAATGCGGGTTTTTCAGTAAATTCTAAGTTTTTCAGTGCAACTCACTCATATACAATGTACTACACTCTGCATTTCGTCTAATGCGGGTTTTTCAGTAAATTCTAAGTTTTTCAGTGCAACTCACTCATATACAATGTACTACACTGTGCATTTCGTCTAATGCGGGTTTTTCAGTAAATTCTAAGTTTTTCAGTGCAACTCACTCATATACAATGTACTACACTGTGCATTTCGTCTAATGCGGGTTTTTCAGTAAATTCTAAGTTTTTCAGTGCAACTCACTCATATACAATGTACTACACTGTGCATTTCGTCTAATGCGGGTTTTTCAGTAAATTCTAAGTTTTTCAGTGCAACTCACTCATATACAATGTACTACACTGTGCATTTCGTCTAATGCGGGTTTTTCAGTAAATTCTAAGTTTTTCAGTGCAACTCACTCATATACAATGTACTACACTGTGCATTTCGTCTAATGCGGGTTTTTCAGTAAATTCTAAGTTTTTCAGTGCAACTCACTCATATACAATGTACTACACTGTGCATTTCGTCTAATGCGGGTTTTTCAGTAAATTCTAAGTTTTTCAGTGCAACTCACTCATATACAATGTACTACACTGTGCATTTCGTCTAATGCGGGTTTTTCAGTAAATTCTAAGTTTTTCAGTGCAACTCACTCATATACAATGTACTACACTCTGCATTTCGTCTAATGCGGGTTTTTCAGTAAATTCTAAGTTTTTCAGTGCAACTCACTCATATACAATGTACTACACCTGTGCATTTCGTCTAATGCGGGTTTTTCAGTAAATTCTAAGTTTTTCAGTGCAACTCACTCATATACAATGTACTACACTGTGCATTTCGTCTAATGCGGGTTTTTCAGTAAATTCTAAGTTTTTCAGTGCAACTCACTCATATACAATGTACTACACTCTGCATTTCGTCTAATGCGGGTTTTTCAGTAAATTCTAAGTTTTTCAGTGCAACTCACTCATATACAATGTACTACACTGTGCATTTCGTCTAATGCGGGTTTTTCAGTAAATTCTAAGTTTTTCAGTGCAACTCACTCATATACAATGTACTACACTGTGCATTTCGTCTAATGCGGGTTTTTCAGTAAATTCTAAGTTTTTCAGTGCAACTCACTCATATACAATGTACTACACTGTGCATTTCGTCTAATGCGGGTTTTTCAGTAAATTCTAAGTTTTTCAGTGCAACTCACTCATATACAATGTACTACACTGTGCATTTCGTCTAATGCGGGTTTTTCAGTAAATTCTAAGTTTTTCAGTGCAACTCACTCATATACAATGTACTACACTGTGCATTTCGTCTAATGCGGGTTTTTCAGTAAATTCTAAGTTTTTCAGTGCAACTCACTCATATACAATGTACTACACTGTGCATTTCGTCTAATGCGGGTTTTTCAGTAAATTCTAAGTTTTTCAGTGCAACTCACTCATATACAATGTACTACACTGTGCATTTCGTCTAATGCGGGTTTTTCAGTAAATTCTAAGTTTTTCAGTGCAACTCACTCATATACAATGTACTACACTGTGCATTTCGTCTAATGCGGTTTTTCAGTAAATTCTAAGTTTTTCAGTGCAACTCACTCATATACAATGTACTACACTGTGCATTTCGTCTAATGCGGGTTTTTCAGTAAATTCTAAGTTTTTCAGTGCAACTCACTCATATACAATGTACTACACTGTGCATTTCGTCTAATGCGGGTTTTTCAGTAAATTCTAAGTTTTTCAGTGCAACTCACTCATATACAATGTACTACACTGTGCATTTCGTCTAATGCGGGTTTTTCAGTAAATTCTAAGTTTTTCAGTGCAACTCACTCATATACAATGTACTACACTGTGCATTTCGTCTAATGCGGGTTTTTCAGTAAATTCTAAGTTTTTCAGTGCAACTCACTCATATACAATGTACTACACTGTGCATTTCGTCTAATGCGGGTTTTTCAGTAAATTCTAAGTTTTTCAGTGCAACTCACTCATATACAATGTACTACACTGTGCATTTCGTCTAATGCGGGTTTTTCAGTAAATTCTAAGTTTTTCAGTGCAACTCACTCATATACAATGTACTACACTGTGCATTTCGTCTAATGCGGGTTTTTCAGTAAATTCTAAGTTTTTCAGTGCAACTCACTCATATACAATGTACTACACTCTGCATTTCGTCTAATGCGGGTTTTTCAGTAAATTCTAAGTTTTTCAGTGCAACTCACTCATATACAATGTACTACACTGTGCATTTCGTCTAATGCGGGTTTTTCAGTAAATTCTAAGTTTTTCAGTGCAACTCACTCATATACAATGTACTACACTGTGCATTTCGTCTAATGCGGGTTTTTCAGTAAATTCTAAGTTTTTCAGTGCAACTCACTCATATACAATGTACTACACTGTGCATTTCGTCTAATGCGGGTTTTTCAGTAAATTCTAAGTTTTTCAGTGCAACTCACTCATATACAATGTACTACACTGTGCATTTCGTCTAATGCGGGTTTTTCAGTAAATTCTAAGTTTTTCAGTGCAACTCACTCATATACAATGTACTACACTGTGCATTTCGTCTAATGCGGGTTTTTCAGTAAATTCTAAGTTTTTCAGTGCAACTCACTCATATACAATGTACTACACTCTGCATTTCGTCTAATGCGGGTTTTTCAGTAAATTCTAAGTTTTTCAGTGCAACTCACTCATATACAATGTACTACACTGTGCATTTCGTCTAATGCGGGTTTTTCAGTAAATTCTAAGTTTTTCAGTGCAACTCACTCATATACAATGTACTACACTCTGCATTTCGTCTAATGCGGGTTTTTCAGTAAATTCTAAGTTTTTCAGTGCAACTCACTCATATACAATGTACTACACTGTGCATTTCGTCTAATGCGGGTTTTTCAGTAAATTCTAAGTTTTTCAGTGCAACTCACTCATATACAATGTACTACACTGTGCATTTCGTCTAATGCGGGTTTTTCAGTAAATTCTAAGTTTTTCAGTGCAACTCACTCATATACAATGTACTACACTGTGCATTTCGTCTAATGCGGGTTTTTCAGTAAATTCTAAGTTTTTCAGTGCAACTCACTCATATACAATGTACTACACTGTGCATTTCGTCTAATGCGGGTTTTTCAGTAAATTCTAAGTTTTTCAGTGCAACTCACTCATATACAATGTACTACACTGTGCATTTCGTCTAATGCGGGTTTTTCAGTAAATTCTAAGTTTTTCAGTGCAACTCACTCATATACAATGTACTACACTGTGCATTTCGTCTAATGCGGGTTTTTCAGTAAATTCTAAGTTTTTCAGTGCAACTCACTCATATACAATGTACTACACTGTGCATTTCGTCTAATGCGGGTTTTTCAGTAAATTCTAAGTTTTTCAGTGCAACTCACTCATATACAATGTACTACACTGTGCATTTCGTCTAATGCGGGTTTTTCAGTAAATTCTAAGTTTTTCAGTGCAACTCACTCATATACAATGTACTACACTGTGCATTTCGTCTAATGCGGGTTTTTCAGTAAATTCTAAGTTTTTCAGTGCAACTCACTCATATACAATGTACTACACTGTGCATTTCGTCTAATGCGGGTTTTTCAGTAAATTCTAAGTTTTTCAGTGCAACTCACTCATATACAATGTACTACACTGTGCATTTCGTCTAATGCGGGTTTTTCAGTAAATTCTAAGTTTTTCAGTGCAACTCACTCATATACAATGTACTACACTGTGCATTTCGTCTAATGCGGGTTTTTCAGTAAATTCTAAGTTTTTCAGTGCAACTCACTCATATACAATGTACTACACTGTGCATTTCGTCTAATGCGGGTTTTTCAGTAAATTCTAAGTTTTTCAGTGCAACTCACTCATATACAATGTACTACACTGTGCATTTCGTCTAATGCGGGTTTTTCAGTAAATTCTAAGTTTTTCAGTGCAACTCACTCATATACAATGTACTACACTGTGCATTTCGTCTAATGCGGGTTTTTCAGTAAATTCTAAGTTTTTCAGTGCAACTCACTCATATACAATGTACTACACTGTGCATTTCGTCTAATGCGGGTTTTTCAGTAAATTCTAAGTTTTTCAGTGCAACTCACTCATATACAATGTACTACACTGTGCATTTCGTCTAATGCGGGTTTTTCAGTAAATTCTAAGTTTTTCAGTGCAACTCACTCATATACAATGTACTACACTGTGCATTTCGTCTAATGCGGGTTTTTCAGTAAATTCTAAGTTTTTCAGTGCAACTCACTCATATACAATGTACTACACTGTGCATTTCGTCTAATGCGGGTTTTTCAGTAAATTCTAAGTTTTTCAGTGCAACTCACTCATATACAATGTACTACACTGTGCATTTCGTCTAATGCGGGTTTTTCAGTAAATTCTAAGTTTTTCAGTGCAACTCACTCATATACAATGTACTACACTGTGCATTTCGTCTAATGCGGGTTTTTCAGTAAATTCTAAGTTTTTCAGTGCAACTCACTCATATACAATGTACTACACTCGTGCATTTCGTCTAATGCGGGTTTTTCAGTAAATTCTAAGTTTTTCAGTGCAACTCACTCATATACAATGTACTACACTGTGCATTTCGTCTAATGCGGGTTTTTCAGTAAATTCTAAGTTTTTCAGTGCAACTCACTCATATACAATGTACTACACTGTGCATTTCGTCTAATGCGGGTTTTTCAGTAAATTCTAAGTTTTTCAGTGCAACTCACTCATATACAATGTACTACACTGTGCATTTCGTCTAATGCGGGTTTTTCAGTAAATTCTAAGTTTTTCAGTGCAACTCACTCATATACAATGTACTACACTGTGCATTTCGTCTAATGCGGGTTTTTCAGTAAATTCTAAGTTTTTCAGTGCAACTCACTCATATACAATGTACTACACTGCTGCATTTCGTCTAATGCGGGTTTTTCAGTAAATTCTAAGTTTTTCAGTGCAACTCACTCATATACAATGTACTACACTGTGCATTTCGTCTAATGCGGGTTTTTCAGTAAATTCTAAGTTTTTCAGTGCAACTCACTCATATACAATGTACTACACTGTGCATTTCGTCTAATGCGGGTTTTTCAGTAAATTCTAAGTTTTTCAGTGCAACTCACTCATATACAATGTACTACACTGTGCATTTCGTCTAATGCGGGTTTTTCAGTAAATTCTAAGTTTTTCAGTGCAACTCACTCATATACAATGTACTACACTGTGCATTTCGTCTAATGCGGGTTTTTCAGTAAATTCTAAGTTTTTCAGTGCAACTCACTCATATACAATGTACTACACTGTGCATTTCGTCTAATGCGGGTTTTTCAGTAAATTCTAAGTTTTTCAGTGCAACTCACTCATATACAATGTACTACACTGTGCATTTCGTCTAATGCGGGTTTTTCAGTAAATTCTAAGTTTTTCAGTGCAACTCACTCATATACAATGTACTACACTGTGCATTTCGTCTAATGCGGGTTTTTCAGTAAATTCTAAGTTTTTCAGTGCAACTCACTCATATACAATGTACTACACTGTGCATTTCGTCTAATGCGGGTTTTTCAGTAAATTCTAAGTTTTTCAGTGCAACTCACTCATATACAATGTACTACACTGTGCATTTCGTCTAATGCGGGTTTTTCAGTAAATTCTAAGTTTTTCAGTGCAACTCACTCATATACAATGTACTACACTGTGCATTTCGTCTAATGCGGGTTTTTCAGTAAATTCTAAGTTTTTCAGTGCAACTCACTCATATACAATGTACTACACTGTGCATTTCGTCTAATGCGGGTTTTTCAGTAAATTCTAAGTTTTTCAGTGCAACTCACTCATATACAATGTACTACACTGTGCATTTCGTCTAATGCGGGTTTTTCAGTAAATTCTAAGTTTTTCAGTGCAACTCACTCATATACAATGTACTACACTGTGCATTTCGTCTAATGCGGGTTTTTCAGTAAATTCTAAGTTTTTCAGTGCAACTCACTCATATACAATGTACTACACTGTGCATTTCGTCTAATGCGGGTTTTTCAGTAAATTCTAAGTTTTTCAGTGCAACTCACTCATATACAATGTACTACACTGTGCATTTCGTCTAATGCGGGTTTTTCAGTAAATTCTAAGTTTTTCAGTGCAACTCACTCATATACAATGTACTACACTGTGCATTTCGTCTAATGCGGGTTTTTCAGTAAATTCTAAGTTTTTCAGTGCAACTCACTCATATACAATGTACTACACTGTGCATTTCGTCTAATGCGGGTTTTTCAGTAAATTCTAAGTTTTTCAGTGCAACTCACTCATATACAATGTACTACACTGTGCATTTCGTCTAATGCGGGTTTTTCAGTAAATTCTAAGTTTTTCAGTGCAACTCACTCATATACAATGTACTACACTGTGCATTTCGTCTAATGCGGGTTTTTCAGTAAATTCTAAGTTTTTCAGTGCAACTCACTCATATACAATGTACTACACTGTGCATTTCGTCTAATGCGGGTTTTTCAGTAAATTCTAAGTTTTTCAGTGCAACTCACTCATATACAATGTACTACACTGTGCATTTCGTCTAATGCGGGTTTTTCAGTAAATTCTAAGTTTTTCAGTGCAACTCACTCATATACAATGTACTACACTGTGCATTTCGTCTAATGCGGGTTTTTCAGTAAATTCTAAGTTTTTCAGTGCAACTCACTCATATACAATGTACTACACTGTGCATTTCGTCTAATGCGGGTTTTTCAGTAAATTCTAAGTTTTTCAGTGCAACTCACTCATATACAATGTACTACACTGTGCATTTCGTCTAATGCGGGTTTTTCAGTAAATTCTAAGTTTTTCAGTGCAACTCACTCATATACAATGTACTACACTGTGCATTTCGTCTAATGCGGGTTTTTCAGTAAATTCTAAGTTTTTCAGTGCAACTCACTCATATACAATGTACTACACTGTGCATTTCGTCTAATGCGGGTTTTTCAGTAAATTCTAAGTTTTTCAGTGCAACTCACTCATATACAATGTACTACACTGTGCATTTCGTCTAATGCGGGTTTTTCAGTAAATTCTAAGTTTTTCAGTGCAACTCACTCATATACAATGTACTACACTGTGCATTTCGTCTAATGCGGGTTTTTCAGTAAATTCTAAGTTTTTCAGTGCAACTCACTCATATACAATGTACTACACTGTGCATTTCGTCTAATGCGGGTTTTTCAGTAAATTCTAAGTTTTTCAGTGCAACTCACTCATATACAATGTACTACACTGTGCATTTCGTCTAATGCGGGTTTTTCAGTAAATTCTAAGTTTTTCAGTGCAACTCACTCATATACAATGTACTACACTGTGCATTTCGTCTAATGCGGGTTTTTCAGTAAATTCTAAGTTTTTCAGTGCAACTCACTCATATACAATGTACTACACTGTGCATTTCGTCTAATGCGGGTTTTTCAGTAAATTCTAAGTTTTTCAGTGCAACTCACTCATATACAATGTACTACACTGTGCATTTCGTCTAATGCGGGTTTTTCAGTAAATTCTAAGTTTTTCAGTGCAACTCACTCATATACAATGTACTACACTGTGCATTTCGTCTAATGCGGGTTTTTCAGTAAATTCTAAGTTTTTCAGTGCAACTCACTCATATACAATGTACTACACTGTGCATTTCGTCTAATGCGGGTTTTTCAGTAAATTCTAAGTTTTTCAGTGCAACTCACTCATATACAATGTACTACACTGTGCATTTCGTCTAATGCGGGTTTTTCAGTAAATTCTAAGTTTTTCAGTGCAACTCACTCATATACAATGTACTACACTGTGCATTTCGTCTAATGCGGGTTTTTCAGTAAATTCTAAGTTTTTCAGTGCAACTCACTCATATACAATGTACTACACTGTGCATTTCGTCTAATGCGGGTTTTTCAGTAAATTCTAAGTTTTTCAGTGCAACTCACTCATATACAATGTACTACACTGTGCATTTCGTCTAATGCGGGTTTTTCAGTAAATTCTAAGTTTTTCAGTGCAACTCACTCATATACAATGTACTACACTGTGCATTTCGTCTAATGCGGGTTTTTCAGTAAATTCTAAGTTTTTCAGTGCAACTCACTCATATACAATGTACTACACTGTGCATTTCGTCTAATGCGGGTTTTTCAGTAAATTCTAAGTTTTTCAGTGCAACTCACTCATATACAATGTACTACACTGTGCATTTCGTCTAATGCGGGTTTTTCAGTAAATTCTAAGTTTTTCAGTGCAACTCACTCATATACAATGTACTACACTGTGCATTTCGTCTAATGCGGGTTTTTCAGTAAATTCTAAGTTTTTCAGTGCAACTCACTCATATACAATGTACTACACTGTGCATTTCGTCTAATGCGGGTTTTTCAGTAAATTCTAAGTTTTTCAGTGCAACTCACTCATATACAATGTACTACACTGTGCATTTCGTCTAATGCGGGTTTTTCAGTAAATTCTAAGTTTTTCAGTGCAACTCACTCATATACAATGTACTACACTGTGCATTTCGTCTAATGCGGGTTTTTCAGTAAATTCTAAGTTTTTCAGTGCAACTCACTCATATACAATGTACTACACTGTGCATTTCGTCTAATGCGGGTTTTTCAGTAAATTCTAAGTTTTTCAGTGCAACTCACTCATATACAATGTACTACACTGTGCATTTCGTCTAATGCGGGTTTTTCAGTAAATTCTAAGTTTTTCAGTGCAACTCACTCATATACAATGTACTACACTGTGCATTTCGTCTAATGCGGGTTTTTCAGTAAATTCTAAGTTTTTCAGTGCAACTCACTCATATACAATGTACTACACTGTGCATTTCGTCTAATGCGGGTTTTTCAGTAAATTCTAAGTTTTTCAGTGCAACTCACTCATATACAATGTACTACACTGTGCATTTCGTCTAATGCGGGTTTTTCAGTAAATTCTAAGTTTTTCAGTGCAACTCACTCATATACAATGTACTACACTGTGCATTTCGTCTAATGCGGGTTTTTCAGTAAATTCTAAGTTTTTCAGTGCAACTCACTCATATACAATGTACTACACTGTGCATTTCGTCTAATGCGGGTTTTTCAGTAAATTCTAAGTTTTTCAGTGCAACTCACTCATATACAATGTACTACACTGTGCATTTCGTCTAATGCGGGTTTTTCAGTAAATTCTAAGTTTTTCAGTGCAACTCACTCATATACAATGTACTACACTGTGCATTTCGTCTAATGCGGGTTTTTCAGTAAATTCTAAGTTTTTCAGTGCAACTCACTCATATACAATGTACTACACTGTGCATTTCGTCTAATGCGGGTTTTTCAGTAAATTCTAAGTTTTTCAGTGCAACTCACTCATATACAATGTACTACACTGTGCATTTCGTCTAATGCGGGTTTTTCAGTAAATTCTAAGTTTTTCAGTGCAACTCACTCATATACAATGTACTACACTGTGCATTTCGTCTAATGCGGGTTTTTCAGTAAATTCTAAGTTTTTCAGTGCAACTCACTCATATACAATGTACTACACTGTGCATTTCGTCTAATGCGGGTTTTTCAGTAAATTCTAAGTTTTTCAGTGCAACTCACTCATATACAATGTACTACACTGTGCATTTCGTCTAATGCGGGTTTTTCAGTAAATTCTAAGTTTTTCAGTGCAACTCACTCATATACAATGTACTACACTGTGCATTTCGTCTAATGCGGGTTTTTCAGTAAATTCTAAGTTTTTCAGTGCAACTCACTCATATACAATGTACTACACTGTGCATTTCGTCTAATGCGGGTTTTTCAGTAAATTCTAAGTTTTTCAGTGCAACTCACTCATATACAATGTACTACACTGTGCATTTCGTCTAATGCGGGTTTTTCAGTAAATTCTAAGTTTTTCAGTGCAACTCACTCATATACAATGTACTACACTGTGCATTTCGTCTAATGCGGGTTTTTCAGTAAATTCTAAGTTTTTCAGTGCAACTCACTCATATACAATGTACTACACTGTGCATTTCGTCTAATGCGGGTTTTTCAGTAAATTCTAAGTTTTTCAGTGCAACTCACTCATATACAATGTACTACACTGTGCATTTCGTCTAATGCGGGTTTTTCAGTAAATTCTAAGTTTTTCAGTGCAACTCACTCATATACAATGTACTACACTGTGCATTTCGTCTAATGCGGGTTTTTCAGTAAATTCTAAGTTTTTCAGTGCAACTCACTCATATACAATGTACTACACTGTGCATTTCGTCTAATGCGGGTTTTTCAGTAAATTCTAAGTTTTTCAGTGCAACTCACTCATATACAATGTACTACACTGTGCATTTCGTCTAATGCGGGTTTTTCAGTAAATTCTAAGTTTTTCAGTGCAACTCACTCATATACAATGTACTACACTGTGCATTTCGTCTAATGCGGGTTTTTCAGTAAATTCTAAGTTTTTCAGTGCAACTCACTCATATACAATGTACTACACTGTGCATTTCGTCTAATGCGGGTTTTTCAGTAAATTCTAAGTTTTTCAGTGCAACTCACTCATATACAATGTACTACACTGTGCATTTCGTCTAATGCGGGTTTTTCAGTAAATTCTAAGTTTTTCAGTGCAACTCACTCATATACAATGTACTACACTGTGCATTTCGTCTAATGCGGGTTTTTCAGTAAATTCTAAGTTTTTCAGTGCAACTCACTCATATACAATGTACTACACTGTGCATTTCGTCTAATGCGGGTTTTTCAGTAAATTCTAAGTTTTTCAGTGCAACTCACTCATATACAATGTACTACACTGTGCATTTCGTCTAATGCGGGTTTTTCAGTAAATTCTAAGTTTTTCAGTGCAACTCACTCATATACAATGTACTACACTGTGCATTTCGTCTAATGCGGGTTTTTCAGTAAATTCTAAGTTTTTCAGTGCAACTCACTCATATACAATGTACTACACTGTGCATTTCGTCTAATGCGGGTTTTTCAGTAAATTCTAAGTTTTTCAGTGCAACTCACTCATATACAATGTACTACACTGTGCATTTCGTCTAATGCGGGTTTTTCAGTAAATTCTAAGTTTTTCAGTGCAACTCACTCATATACAATGTACTACACTGTGCATTTCGTCTAATGCGGGTTTTTCAGTAAATTCTAAGTTTTTCAGTGCAACTCACTCATATACAATGTACTACACTGTGCATTTCGTCTAATGCGGGTTTTTCAGTAAATTCTAAGTTTTTCAGTGCAACTCACTCATATACAATGTACTACACTGTGCATTTCGTCTAATGCGGGTTTTTCAGTAAATTCTAAGTTTTTCAGTGCAACTCACTCATATACAATGTACTACACTGTGCATTTCGTCTAATGCGGGTTTTTCAGTAAATTCTAAGTTTTTCAGTGCAACTCACTCATATACAATGTACTACACTGTGCATTTCGTCTAATGCGGGTTTTTCAGTAAATTCTAAGTTTTTCAGTGCAACTCACTCATATACAATGTACTACACTGTGCATTTCGTCTAATGCGGGTTTTTCAGTAAATTCTAAGTTTTTCAGTGCAACTCACTCATATACAATGTACTACACTGTGCATTTCGTCTAATGCGGGTTTTTCAGTAAATTCTAAGTTTTTCAGTGCAACTCACTCATATACAATGTACTACACTGTGCATTTCGTCTAATGCGGGTTTTTCAGTAAATTCTAAGTTTTTCAGTGCAACTCACTCATATACAATGTACTACACTGTGCATTTCGTCTAATGCGGGTTTTTCAGTAAATTCTAAGTTTTTCAGTGCAACTCACTCATATACAATGTACTACACTGTGCATTTCGTCTAATGCGGGTTTTTCAGTAAATTCTAAGTTTTTCAGTGCAACTCACTCATATACAATGTACTACACTGTGCATTTCGTCTAATGCGGGTTTTTCAGTAAATTCTAAGTTTTTCAGTGCAACTCACTCATATACAATGTACTACACTGTGCATTTCGTCTAATGCGGGTTTTTCAGTAAATTCTAAGTTTTTCAGTGCAACTCACTCATATACAATGTACTACACTGTGCATTTCGTCTAATGCGGGTTTTTCAGTAAATTCTAAGTTTTTCAGTGCAACTCACTCATATACAATGTACTACACTGTGCATTTCGTCTAATGCGGGTTTTTCAGTAAATTCTAAGTTTTTCAGTGCAACTCACTCATATACAATGTACTACACTGTGCATTTCGTCTAATGCGGGTTTTTCAGTAAATTCTAAGTTTTTCAGTGCAACTCACTCATATACAATGTACTACACTGTGCATTTCGTCTAATGCGGGTTTTTCAGTAAATTCTAAGTTTTTCAGTGCAACTCACTCATATACAATGTACTACACTGTGCATTTCGTCTAATGCGGGTTTTTCAGTAAATTCTAAGTTTTTCAGTGCAACTCACTCATATACAATGTACTACACTGTGCATTTCGTCTAATGCGGGTTTTTCAGTAAATTCTAAGTTTTTCAGTGCAACTCACTCATATACAATGTACTACACTGTGCATTTCGTCTAATGCGGGTTTTTCAGTAAATTCTAAGTTTTTCAGTGCAACTCACTCATATACAATGTACTACACTGTGCATTTCGTCTAATGCGGGTTTTTCAGTAAATTCTAAGTTTTTCAGTGCAACTCACTCATATACAATGTACTACACTGTGCATTTCGTCTAATGCGGGTTTTTCAGTAAATTCTAAGTTTTTCAGTGCAACTCACTCATATACAATGTACTACACTGTGCATTTCGTCTAATGCGGGTTTTTCAGTAAATTCTAAGTTTTTCAGTGCAACTCACTCATATACAATGTACTACACTGTGCATTTCGTCTAATGCGGGTTTTTCAGTAAATTCTAAGTTTTTCAGTGCAACTCACTCATATACAATGTACTACACTGTGCATTTCGTCTAATGCGGGTTTTTCAGTAAATTCTAAGTTTTTCAGTGCAACTCACTCATATACAATGTACTACACTGTGCATTTCGTCTAATGCGGGTTTTTCAGTAAATTCTAAGTTTTTCAGTGCAACTCACTCATATACAATGTACTACACTGTGCATTTCGTCTAATGCGGGTTTTTCAGTAAATTCTAAGTTTTTCAGTGCAACTCACTCATATACAATGTACTACACTGTGCATTTCGTCTAATGCGGGTTTTTCAGTAAATTCTAAGTTTTTCAGTGCAACTCACTCATATACAATGTACTACACTGTGCATTTCGTCTAATGCGGGTTTTTCAGTAAATTCTAAGTTTTTCAGTGCAACTCACTCATATACAATGTACTACACTGTGCATTTCGTCTAATGCGGGTTTTTCAGTAAATTCTAAGTTTTTCAGTGCAACTCACTCATATACAATGTACTACACTGTGCATTTCGTCTAATGCGGGTTTTTCAGTAAATTCTAAGTTTTTCAGTGCAACTCACTCATATACAATGTACTACACTGTGCATTTCGTCTAATGCGGGTTTTTCAGTAAATTCTAAGTTTTTCAGTGCAACTCACTCATATACAATGTACTACACTGTGCATTTCGTCTAATGCGGGTTTTTCAGTAAATTCTAAGTTTTTCAGTGCAACTCACTCATATACAATGTACTACACTGTGCATTTCGTCTAATGCGGGTTTTTCAGTAAATTCTAAGTTTTTCAGTGCAACTCACTCATATACAATGTACTACACTGTGCATTTCGTCTAATGCGGGTTTTTCAGTAAATTCTAAGTTTTTCAGTGCAACTCACTCATATACAATGTACTACACTGTGCATTTCGTCTAATGCGGGTTTTTCAGTAAATTCTAAGTTTTTCAGTGCAACTCACTCATATACAATGTACTACACTGTGCATTTCGTCTAATGCGGGTTTTTCAGTAAATTCTAAGTTTTTCAGTGCAACTCACTCATATACAATGTACTACACTGTGCATTTCGTCTAATGCGGGTTTTTCAGTAAATTCTAAGTTTTTCAGTGCAACTCACTCATATACAATGTACTACACTGTGCATTTCGTCTAATGCGGGTTTTTCAGTAAATTCTAAGTTTTTCAGTGCAACTCACTCATATACAATGTACTACACTGTGCATTTCGTCTAATGCGGGTTTTTCAGTAAATTCTAAGTTTTTCAGTGCAACTCACTCATATACAATGTACTACACTGTGCATTTCGTCTAATGCGGGTTTTTCAGTAAATTCTAAGTTTTTCAGTGCAACTCACTCATATACAATGTACTACACTGTGCATTTCGTCTAATGCGGGTTTTTCAGTAAATTCTAAGTTTTTCAGTGCAACTCACTCATATACAATGTACTACACTGCTGCATTTCGTCTAATGCGGGTTTTTCAGTAAATTCTAAGTTTTTCAGTGCAACTCACTCATATACAATGTACTACACTGTGCATTTCGTCTAATGCGGGTTTTTCAGTAAATTCTAAGTTTTTCAGTGCAACTCACTCATATACAATGTACTACACTCTGCATTTCGTCTAATGCGGGTTTTTCAGTAAATTCTAAGTTTTTCAGTGCAACTCACTCATATACAATGTACTACACTGTGCATTTCGTCTAATGTGGGTTTTCACTAAATTCTAAGTTTTTCAGTGCAACTCACTCATATACAATGTACTACACTGTGCATTTCGTCTAATGCGGGTTTTTCAGTAAATTCTAAGTTTTTCAGTGCAACTCACTCATATACAATGTACTACACTGTGCATTTCGTCTAATGCGGGTTTTTCAGTAAATTCTAAGTTTTTCAGTGCAACTCACTCATATACAATGTACTACACTGTGCATTTCGTCTAATGCGGGTTTTTCAGTAAATTCTAAGTTTTTCAGTGCAACTCACTCATATACAATGTACTACACTGTGCATTTCGACTAATGCGGGTTTTTCAGTAAATTCTAAGTTTTTCAGTGCAACTCACTCATATACAATGTACTACACTGTGCATTTCGTCTAATGCGGGTGTTTCAGTAAATTCTAAATTTTTCAGTGCAACTCACTCATATACAATGTACTACACTGTGCATTTCGTCTAATGCGGGTTTTTCAGTAAATTCTAAGTTTTTCAGTGCAACTCACTCATATACTATGTACTACACTGTGCATTTCGTCTAATGCGGGTATTTCAGTAAATTCTAAGTTTTTCAGTGCAACTCACTCATATATAATGAACTACACTGTGCATTTCGTCTAATGCGGGTTTTTCAGTAAATTCTAAGTTTTTCAGTGCAATTCACTCATATACAATGTACTACACTGTGCATTTTGTCTAATGCGGGTTTTTCAGTAAATTCTAAGTTTTTCAGTGCGACTCACTCATATACAATGTACTACACTGTGCATTTCGTCTAATGCGGGTTTTTCAGTAAATTCTAAGTTTTTCAGTGCAACTCACTCATATACAATGTACTACACTGTGCATTTCGTCTAATGCGGGTTTTTCAGTAAATTCTAAGTTTTTCAGTGCAACTCACTCATATACTATGTACTACACTGTGCATTTCGTCTAATGCGGGTTTTTCAGTAAATTCTAAGTTTTTCAGTGCAACTCACTCATATACTATGTACTACACTGTGCATTTCGTCTAATGCGGGTTTTTCAGTAAATTCTAAGTTTTTCAGTGCAACTCACTCATATACAATGTACTACACTGTGCATTTCGTCTAATGCGGGTTTTTCAGTAAATTCTAAGTTTTTCAGTGCAACTCACTCATATACAATGTACTACACTGTGCATTTCGTCTAATGCGGGTTTTTCAGTAAATTCTAAGTTTTTCAGTGCAACTCACTCATATACAATGTACTACACTGTGCATTTCGTCTAATGCGGGTTTTTCAGTAAATTCTAAGTTTTTCAGTGCAACTCACTCATATACAATGTACTACACTGTGCATTTCGTCTAATGCGGGTTTTTCAGTAAATTCTAAGTTTTTCAGTGCAACTCACTCATATACAATGTACTACACTGTGCATTTCGTCTAATGCGGGTTTTTCAGTAAATTCTAAGTTTTTCAGTGCAACTCACTCATATACTATGTACTACACTGTGCATTTCGTCTAATGCGGGTTTTTCAGTAAATTCTAAGTTTTTCAGTGCAACTCACTCATATACTATGTACTACACTGTGCATTTCATCTAATGCGGGTTTTTCAGTAAATTCTAAGTTTTTCAGTGCAACTCACTCATATACAATGTACTACACTGTGCATTTCGTCTAATGCGGGTTTTTCAGTAAATTCTAAGTTTTTCAGTGCAACTCACTCATATACAATGTACTACACTGTGCATTTCGTCTAATGCGGGTTTTTCAGTAAATTCTAAGTTTTTCAGTGCAACTCACTCATATACAATGTACTACACTGTGCATTTCGTCTAATGCGGGTTTTTCAGTAAATTCTAAGTTTTTCAGTGCAACTCACTCATATACAATGTACTACACTGTGCATTTCGACTAATGCGGGTTTTTCAGTAAATTCTAAGTTTTTCAGTGCAACTCACTCATATGCAATGTACTACACTGTGCATTTCGTCTAATGCGGGTTTTTCAGTAAATTCTAATTTTTTCAGTGCAACTCACTCATATACAATGTACTACACTGTGCATTTCGTCTAATGCGGGTTTTTCAGTAAATTCTAAGTTTTTCAGTGCAACTCACTCATATACAATGTACTACACTGTGCATTTCGTCTAATGTGGGTTTTTCAGTAAATTTTAAGTTTTTCAGTGCAACTCACTCATATACAATGTACTACACTCTGCATTTCGTCTAATGCGGGTTTTTCAGTAAATTCTAAGTTTTTCAGTGCAACTCACTCATATACAATGTACTACACTGTGCATTTCGTCTAATGCGGGTTTTTCAGTAAATTCTAAGTTTTTCAGTGCAACTCACTCATATACAATGTACTACACTCTGCATTTCGTCTAATGCGGGTTTTTCAGTAAATTCTAAGTTTTTCAGTGCAACTCACTCATATACAATGTACTACACTGTGCATTTCGTCTAATGTGGGTTTTCCACTAAATTCTAAGTTTTTCAGTGCAACTCACTCATATACAATGTACTACACTGTGCATTTCGTCTAATGCGGGTTTTTCAGTAAATTCTAAGTTTTTCAGTGCAACTCACTCATATACAATGTACTACACTGTGCATTTCGTCTAATGCGGGTTTTTCAGTAAATTCTAAGTTTTTCAGTGCAACTCACTCATATACAATGTACTACACTGTGCATTTCGTCTAATGCGGGTTTTTCAGTAAATTCTAAGTTTTTCAGTGCAACTCACTCATATACAATGTACTACACTGTGCATTTCGTCTAATGCGGGTTTTTCAGTAAATTTTAAGTTTTTCAGTGCAACTCACTCATATACAATGTACTACACTCTGCATTTCGTCTAATGCGGGTTTTTCAGTAAATTCTAAGTTTTTCAGTGCAACTCACTCATATACAATGTACTACACTGTGCATTTCGTCTAATGCGGGTTTTTCAGTAAATTCTAAGTTTTTCAGTGCAACTCACTCATATACAATGTACGACACTGTGCATTTCGTCTAATGCGGGTTTTTCAGTAAATTCTAAGTTTTTCAGTGCAACTCACTCATATACAATGTACTACACTGTGCATTTCGTCTAATGTGGGTTTTTCAGTAAATTTTAAGTTTTTCAGTGCAACTCACTCATATACAATGTACTACACTCTGCATTTCGTCTAATGCGGGTTTTTCAGTAAATTCTAAGTTTTTCAGTGCAACTCACTCATATACAATGTACTACACTGTGCATTTCGTCTAATGTGGGTTTTTCAGTAAATTTTAAGTTTTTCAGTGCAACTCACTCATATACAATGTACTACACTCTGCATTTCGTCTAATGCGGGTTTTTCAGTAAATTCTAAGTTTTTCAGTGCAACTCACTCATATACAATGTACTACACTGTGCATTTCGTCTAATGCGGGTTTTTCAGTAAATTCTAAGTTTTTCAGTGCAACTCACTCATATACAATGTACTACACTCTGCATTTCGTCTAATGCGGGTTTTTCAGTAAATTCTAAGTTTTTCAGTGCAACTCACTCATATACAATGTACTACACTGTGCATTTCGTCTAATGTGGGTTTTCCACTAAATTCTAAGTTTTTCAGTGCAACTCACTCATATACAATGTACTACACTGTGCATTTCGTCTAATGCGGGTTTTTCAGTAAATTCTAAGTTTTTCAGTGCAACTCACTCATATACAATGTACTACACTGTGCATTTCGTCTAATGCGGGTTTTTCAGTAAATTCTAAGTTTTTCAGTGCAACTCACTCATATACAATGTACTACACTGTGCATTTCGTCTAATGCGGGTTTTTCAGTAAATTCTAAGTTTTTCAGTGCAACTCACTCATATACAATGTACTACACTGTGCATTTCGTCTAATGCGGGTTTTTCAGTAAATTTTAAGTTTTTCAGTGCAACTCACTCATATACAATGTACTACACTCTGCATTTCGTCTAATGCGGGTTTTTCAGTAAATTCTAAGTTTTTCAGTGCAACTCACTCATATACAATGTACTACACTGTGCATTTCGTCTAATGCGGGTTTTTCAGTAAATTCTAAGTTTTTCAGTGCAACTCACTCATATACAATGTACGACACTGTGCATTTCGTCTAATGCGGGTTTTTCAGTAAATTCTAAGTTTTTCAGTGCAACTCAGTCATATACAATGTACTACACTGTGCATTTCATCTAATGCGGGTTTTTCCAGTAAATTTTAAGTTTTTCAGTGCAACTCACTCATATACAATGTACTACACTGTGCATTTCGTCTAATGCGGGTTTTTCAGTAAATTCTAAGTTTTTCAGTGCAACTCACTCATATACAATGTACTACACTGTGCATTTCGTCTAATGCGGGTTTTTCAGTAAATTCTAAGTTTTTCAGTGCAACTCACTCATATACAATGTACTACACTGTGCATTTCGACTAATGCGGGTTTTTCAGTAAATTCTAAGTTTTTCAGTGCAATTCACTCATATACAATGTACTACACTGTGCATTTCGTCTAATGCGGGTTTTTCAGTAAATTCTACTTGTTTCAGTGCAACTCACTCATATACTATGTACTACACTGTGCTTTTCGTGTAATGCGGGTTTTTCAGTAAATTCTAAGTTTTTCAGTGCAACTCACTCATATACTATGTACTACACTGTGCATTTCCTGTAATGCGGGTTTTTCAGTAAATTCTAAGTTTTTCAGTGCAACTCACTCATATACTATGTACTACACTGTGCGTTTCGTGTAATGCGGGTTTTTCAGTAAATTCTAAGTTTTTCAGTGCAACTCACTCATATACTATGTACTACACTGTGCGTTTCGTGTAATGCGGGTTTTTCAGTAAATTCTAAGTTTTTCAGTGCAACTCACTCATATACTATGTACTACACTGTGCATTTCGTGTAATGCGGGTTTTTCAGTAAATTCTAAGTTTTTCAGTGCAACTCACTCATATACAATGTACTACACTGTGCATTTCGTCTAATGCGGGTTTTTCAGTAAATTTTAAGTTTTTCAGTGCAACTCACTCATATACAATGTACTACACTCTGCATTTCGTCTAATGCGGGTTTTTCAGTAAATTCTAAGTTTTTCAGTGCAACTCACTCATATACAATGTACTACACTGTGCATTTCGTCTAATGCGGGTTTTTCAGTAAATTCTAAGTTTTTCAGTGCAACTCACTCATATACAATGTACTACACTCTGCATTTCGTCTAATGCGGGTTTTTCAGTAAATTCTAAGTTTTTCAGTGCAACTCACTCATATACAATGTACTACACTGTGCATTTCGTCTAATGTGGGTTTTCCACTAAATTCTAAGTTTTTCAGTGCAACTCACTCATATACAATGTACTACACTGTGCATTTTCGTCTAATGCGGGTTTTTCAGTAAATTCTAAGTTTTTCAGTGCAACTCACTCATATACAATGTACTACACTGTGCATTTCGTCTAATGCGGGTTTTTCAGTAAATTCTAAGTTTTTCAGTGCAACTCACTCATATACAATGTACGACACTGTGCATTTCGTCTAATGCGGGTTTTTCAGTAAATTCTAAGTTTTTCAGTGCAACTCAGTCATATACAATGTACTACACTGTGCATTTCATCTAATGCGGGTTTTTCCAGTAAATTTTAAGTTTTTCAGTGCAACTCACTCATATACAATGTACTACACTGTGCATTTCGTCTAATGCGGGTTTTTCAGTAAATTCTAAGTTTTTCAGTGCAACTCACTCATATACAATGTACTACACTGTGCATTTCGTCTAATGCGGGTTTTTCAGTAAATTCTAAGTTTTTCAGTGCAACTCACTCATATACAATGTACTACACTGTGCATTTCGACTAATGCGGGTTTTTCAGTAAATTCTAAGTTTTTCAGTGCAATTCACTCATATACAATGAACTACACTGTGCATTTCGTCTAATGCGGGTTTTTCAGTAAATTCTACTTGTTTCAGTGCAACTCACTCATATACTATGTACTACACTGTGCTTTTCGTGTAATGCGGGTTTTTCAGTAAATTCTAAGTTTTTCAGTGCAACTCACTCATATACTATGTACTACACTGTGCATTTCGTGTAATGCGGGTTTTTCAGTAAATTCTAAGTTTTTCAGTGCAACTCACTCATATACTATGTACTACACTGTGCGTTTCGTGTAATGCGGGTTTTTCAGTAAATTCTAAGTTTTTCAGTGCAACTCACTCATATACTATGTACTACACTGTGCGTTTCGTGTAATGCGGGTTTTTCAGTAAATTCTAAGTTTTTCAGTGCAACTCACTCATATACTATGTACTACACTGTGCATTTCGTGTAATGCGGGTTTTTCAGTAAATTCTAAGTTTTTCAGTGCAACTCACTCATATACAATGTACTACACTGTGCATTTCGTCTAATGCGGGTTTTTCAGTAAATTCTAAGTTTTTCAGTGCAACTCACTCATATACAATGTACTACACTGTGCATTTCGTCTAATGCGGGTTTTTCAGTAAATTCTAAGTTTTTCAGTGCAACTCACTCATATACAATGTACTACACTGTGCATTTCGACTAATGCTGGTTTTTCAGTAAATTCTAAGTTTTTCAGTGCAACTCACTCATATACAATGTACTACACTGTGCATTTCGTCTAATGCGGGTTTTTCAGTAAATTCTAAGTTTTTCAGTGCAACTCACTCATATACAATGTACTACACTGTGCATTTCGTCTAATGCGGGTTTTTCAGTAAATTCTAAGTTTTTCAGTGCAACTCACTCATATACAATGTACTACACTGTGCATTTCGTCTAATGCGGGTTTTTCAGTAAATTTTAATTTTTCAGTGCAACTCACTCATATACAATGTACTACACTCTGCATTTCGTCTAATGCGGGTTTTTCAGTAAATTCTAAGTTTTTCAGTGCAACTCACTCATATACAATGTACTACACTGTGCATTTCGTCTAATGCGGGTTTTTCAGTAAATTCTAAGTTTTTCAGTGCAACTCACTCATATACAATGTACTACACTCTGCATTTCGTCTAATGCGGGTTTTTCAGTAAATTCTAAGTTTTTCAGTGCAACTCACTCATATACAATGTACTACACCTGTGCATTTCGTCTAATGTGGGGTTTTCCACTAAATTCTAAGTTTTTCAGTGCAACTCACTCATATACAATGTACTACACTGTGCATTTCGTCTAATGCGGGTTTTTCAGTAAATTCTAAGTTTTTCAGTGCAACTCACTCATATACAATGTACTACACTGTGCATTTCGTCTAATGCGGGTTTTTCAGTAAATTCTAAGTTTTTCAGTGCAACTCACTCATATACAATGTACGACACTGTGCATTTCGTCTAATGCAGGTTTTTCAGTAAATTCTAAGTTTTTCAGTGCAACTCAGTCATATACAATGTACTACACTGTGCATTTCATCTAATGCGGGTTTTTCCAGTAAATTTTAAGTTTTTCAGTGCAACTCACTCATATACAATGTACTACACTGTGCATTTCGTCTATTGCGGGTTTTTCAGTAAATTCTAAGTTTTTCAGTGCAACTCACTCATATACAATGTACTACACTGTGCATTTCGTCTAATGCGGGTTTTTCAGTAAATTCTAAGTTTTTCAGTGCAACTCACTCATATACAATGTACTACACTGTGCATTTCGACTAATGCGGGTTTTTCAGTAAATTCTAAGTTTTTCAGTGCAATTCACTCATATACAATGTACTACACTGTGCATTTCGTCTAATGCGGGTTTTTCAGTAAATTCTAACTTGTTTCAGTGCAAACTCACTCATATACTATGTACTACACTGTGCTTTTCGTGTAATGCGGGTTTTTCAGTAAATTCTAAGTTTTTCAGTGCAACTCACTCATATACTATGTACTACACTGTGCATTTCCTGTAATGCGGGTTTTTCAGTAAATTCTAAGTTTTTCAGTGCAACTCACTCATATACTATGTACTACACTGTGCGTTTCGTGTAATGCGGGTTTTTCAGTAAATTCTAAGTTTTTCAGTGCAACTCACTCATATACTATGTACTACACTGTGCGTTTCGTGTAATGCGGGTTTTTCAGTAAATTCTAAGTTTTTCAGTGCAACTCACTCATATACTATGTACTACACTGTGCATTTCGTGTAATGCGGGTTTTTCAGTAAATTCTAAGTTTTTCAGTGCAACTCACTCATATACAATGTACTACACTGTGCATTTCGTCTAATGCGGGTTTTTCAGTAAATTTTAAGTTTTTCAGTGCAACTCACTCATATACAATGTACTACACTCTGCATTTCGTCTAATGCGGGTTTTTCAGTAAATTCTAAGTTTTTCAGTGCAACTCACTCATATACAATGTACTACACTGTGCATTTCGTCTAATGCGGGTTTTTCAGTAAATTCTAAGTTTTTCAGTGCAACTCACTCATATACAATGTACTACACTCTGCATTTCGTCTAATGCGGGTTTTTCAGTAAATTCTAAGTTTTTCAGTGCAACTCACTCATATACAATGTACTACACTGTGCATTTCGTCTAATGTGGGTTTTCCACTAAATTCTAAGTTTTTCAGTGCAACTCACTCATATACAATGTACTACACTGTGCATTTCGTCTAATGCGGGTTTTTCAGTAAATTCTAAGTTTTTCAGTGCAACTCACTCATATACAATGTACTACACTGTGCATTTCGTCTAATGCGGGTTTTTCAGTAAATTCTAAGTTTTTCAGTGCAACTCACTCATATACAATGTACGACACTGTGCATTTCGTCTAATGCGGGTTTTTCAGTAAATTCTAAGTTTTTCAGTGCAACTCAGTCATATACAATGTACTACACTGTGCATTTCATCTAATGCGGGTTTTTCCAGTAAATTTTAAGTTTTTCAGTGCAACTCACTCATATACAATGTACTACACTGTGCATTTCGTCTAATGCGGGTTTTTCAGTAAATTCTAAGTTTTTCAGTGCAACTCACTCATATACAATGTACTACACTGTGCATTTCGTCTAATGCGGGTTTTTCAGTAAATTCTAAGTTTTTCAGTGCAACTCACTCATATACAATGTACTACACTGTGCATTTCGACTAATGCGGGTTTTTCAGTAAATTCTAAGTTTTTCAGTGCAATTCACTCATATACAATGAACTACACTGTGCATTTCGTCTAATGCGGGTTTTTCAGTAAATTCTACTTGTTTCAGTGCAACTCACTCATATACTATGTACTACACTGTGCTTTTCGTGTAATGCGGGTTTTTCAGTAAATTCTAAGTTTTTCAGTGCAACTCACTCATATACTATGTACTACACTGTGCATTTCGTGTAATGCGGGTTTTTCAGTAAATTCTAAGTTTTTCAGTGCAACTCACTCATATACTATGTACTACACTGTGCGTTTCGTGTAATGCGGGTTTTTCAGTAAATTCTAAGTTTTTCAGTGCAACTCACTCATATACTATGTACTACACTGTGCGTTTCGTGTAATGCGGGTTTTTCAGTAAATTCTAAGTTTTTCAGTGCAACTCACTCATATACTATGTACTACACTGTGCATTTCGTGTAATGCGGGTTTTTCAGTAAATTCTAAGTTTTTCAGTGCAACTCACTCATATACAATGTACTACACTGTGCATTTCGTCTAATGCGGGTTTTTCAGTAAATTCTAAGTTTTTCAGTGCAACTCACTCATATACAATGTACTACACTGTGCATTTCGTCTAATGCGGGTTTTTCAGTAAATTCTAAGTTTTTCAGTGCAACTCACTCATATACAATGTACTACACTGTGCATTTCGACTAATGCTGGTTTTTCAGTAAATTCTAAGTTTTTCAGTGCAACTCACTCATATACAATGTACTACACTGTGCATTTCGTCTAATGCGGGTTTTTCAGTAAATTCTAAGTTTTTCAGTGCAACTCACTCATATACAATGTACTACACTGTGCATTTCGTCTAATGCGGGTTTTTCAGTAAATTCTAAGTTTTTCAGTGCAACTCACTCATATACAATGTACTACACTGTGCATTTCGTCTAATGCGGGTTTTTCAGTAAATTTTAATTTTTCAGTGCAACTCACTCATATACAATGTACTACACTCTGCATTTCGTCTAATGCGGGTTTTTCAGTAAATTCTAAGTTTTTCAGTGCAACTCACTCATATACAATGTACTACACTGTGCATTTCGTCTAATGCGGGTTTTTCAGTAAATTCTAAGTTTTTCAGTGCAACTCACTCATATACAATGTACTACACTCTGCATTTCGTCTAATGCGGGTTTTTCAGTAAATTCTAAGTTTTTCAGTGCAACTCACTCATATACAATGTACTACACTGTGCATTTCGTCTAATGTGGGTTTTCCACTAAATTCTAAGTTTTTCAGTGCAACTCACTCATATACAATGTACTACACTGTGCATTTCGTCTAATGCGGGTTTTTCAGTAAATTCTAAGTTTTTCAGTGCAACTCACTCATATACAATGTACTACACTGTGCATTTCGTCTAATGCGGGTTTTTCAGTAAATTCTAAGTTTTTCAGTGCAACTCACTCATATACAATGTACGACACTGTGCATTTCGTCTAATGCAGGTTTTTCAGTAAATTCTAAGTTTTTCAGTGCAACTCAGTCATATACAATGTACTACACTGTGCATTTCATCTAATGCGGGTTTTTCCAGTAAATTTTAAGTTTTTCAGTGCAACTCACTCATATACAATGTACTACACTGTGCATTTCGTCTATTGCGGGTTTTTCAGTAAATTCTAAGTTTTTCAGTGCAACTCACTCATATACAATGTACTACACTGTGCATTTCGTCTAATGCGGGTTTTTCAGTAAATTCTAAGTTTTTCAGTGCAACTCACTCATATACAATGTACTACACTGTGCATTTCGACTAATGCGGGTTTTTCAGTAAATTCTAAGTTTTTCAGTGCAATTCACTCATATACAATGTACTACACTGTGCATTTCGTCTAATGCGGGTTTTTCAGTAAATTCTACTTGTTTCAGTGCAACTCACTCATATACTATGTACTACACTGTGCTTTTCGTGTAATGCGGGTTTTTCAGTAAATTCTAAGTTTTTCAGTGCAACTCACTCATATACTATGTACTACACTGTGCATTTCGTGTAATGCGGGTTTTTCAGTAAATTCTAAGTTTTTCAGTGCAACTCACTCATATACTATGTACTACACTGTGCGTTTCGTGTAATGCGGGTTTTTCAGTAAATTCTAAGTTTTTCAGTGCAACTCACTCATATACTATGTACTACACTGTGCGTTTCGTGTAATGCGGGTTTTTCAGTAAATTCTAAGTTTTTCAGTGCAACTCACTCATATACTATGTACTACACTGTGCATTTCGTGTAATGCGGGTTTTTCAGTAAATTCTAAGTTTTTCAGTGCAACTCACTCATATACCATGTACTACACTCTGCATTTCGTCTAATGCGGGTTTTTCAGTAAATTCTAAGTTTTTCAGTGCAACTCACTCATATACAATGTACTACACTGTGCATTTCGTCTAATGTGGGTTTTCCACTAAATTCTAAGTTTTTCAGTGCAACTCACTCATATACAATGTACTACACTGTGCATTTCGTCTAATGCGGGTTTTTCAGTAAATTCTAAGTTTTTCAGTGCAACTCACTCATATACAATGTACTACACTGTGCATTTCGTCTAATGCGGGTTTTTCAGTAAATTCTAAGTTTTTC
Organism: Mus caroli; assembly: GCF_978045245.1. Classification (NCBI taxonomy): domain Eukaryota; kingdom Metazoa; phylum Chordata; class Mammalia; order Rodentia; family Muridae; genus Mus; species Mus caroli. The sequence goes on along the minus strand of NW_028228027.1, from coordinate 12,974 downwards.
AGTGCAACTCACTCATATACAATGTACGACACTGTGCATTTCGTCTAATGCGGGTTTTTCAGTAAATTCTAAGTTTTTCAGTGCAACTCAGTCATATACAATGTACTACACTGTGCATTTCATCTAATGCGGGTTTTTCCAGTAAATTTTAAGTTTTTCAGTGCAACTCACTCATATACAATGTACTACACTGTGCATTTCGTCTAATGCGGGTTTTTCAGTAAATTCTAAGTTTTTCAGTGCAACTCACTCATATACAATGTACTACACTGTGCATTTCGTCTAATGCGGGTTTTTCAGTAAATTCTAAGTTTTTCAGTGCAACTCACTCATATACAATGTACTACACTGTGCATTTCGACTAATGCGGGTTTTTCAGTAAATTCTAAGTTTTTCAGTGCAATTCACTCATATACAATGTACTACACTGTGCATTTCGTCTAATGCGGGTTTTTCAGTAAATTCTACTTGTTTCAGTGCAACTCACTCATATACTATGTACTACACTGTGCTTTTCGTGTAATGCGGGTTTTTCAGTAAATTCTAAGTTTTTCAGTGCAACTCACTCATATACTATGTACTACACTGTGCATTTCGTGTAATGCGGGTTTTTCAGTAAATTCTAAGTTTTTCAGTGCAACTCACTCATATACTATGTACTACACTGTGCGTTTCGTGTAATGCGGGTTTTTCAGTAAATTCTAAGTTTTTCAGTGCAACTCACTCATATACTATATACTACACTGTGCGTTTCGTGTAATGCGGGTTTTTCAGTAAATTCTACTTGTTTCAGTGCAACTCACTCATATACTATGTACTACACTGTGCATTTCGTCTAATGCGGGTTTTTCAGTAAATTCTAAGTTTTTCAGTGCAACTCACTCATATACAATGTACTACACTGTGCATTTCGTCTAATGCGGGTTTCTCAGTAAATTCTAAGTTTTTCAGTGCAACTCTCTCATATACTATGTACTACACTGTGCATTTCGTCTAATGTGGGTTTTTCAGTAAATTCTAAGTTTTTCAGTGCAACTCACTCATATACAATGTACTACACTGTGCATTTCGTCTAATGCGGGTTTTTCAGTAAATTCTAAGTTTTTCAGTGCAACTCACTCATATACAATGTACTACACTGTGCATTTCGTCTAATGCGGGTTTTTCAGTAAATTCTAAGTTTTTCAGTGCAACTCACTCATATACAATGTACTACACTGTGCATTTCGTCTAATGCGGGTTTTTCAGTAAATTCTAAGTTTTTCAGTGCAACTCACTCATATACAATGTACTACACTGTGCATTTCGTCTAATGCGGGTTTTTCAGTAAATTCTAAGTTTTTCAGTGCAACTCACTCATATACAATGTACTACACTGTGCATTTCGTCTAATGCGGGTTTTTCAGTAAATTCTAAGTTTTTCAGTGCAACTCACTCATATACAATGTACTACACTGTGCATTTCGTCCTATGCGGGTTTTTCAGTAAATTCTAAGTTTTTCAGTGCAACCCACTCATATACAATGTACTACACTGTGCATTTCGTCTAATGCGGGTTTTTCAGTAAATTCTAAGTTTGTCAGTGCAACTCACTCATATACAATGTACTACACTGTGCATTTCGTCTAATGCGGGTTTTTCAGTAAATTCTAAGTTTTTCAGTGCAACTCACTCATATACTATGTACTACACTGTGCATTTCGTCTAATGCGTGTTTTTCAGTAAATTCTAAGTTTTTCAGTGCAACTCACTCATATACTATGTACTACACTGTGCATTTCGTCTAATGCGGGTTTTTCAGTAAATTCTAAGTTTTTCAGTGCAACTCACTCATATACAATGTACTACACTGTGCATTTCGTCTAATGCGGGTTTTTCAGTAAATTCTAAGTTTTTCAGTGCAACTCACTCATATACAATGTACTACACTGTGCATTTCGTCTAATGCGGGTTTTTCAGTAAATGATAAGTTTTTCAGTGCAACTCACTCATATACAATGTACTACACTGTGCATTTCGTCTAATGCGGGTTTTTCAGTAAATTCTAAGTTTTTCAGTGCAACTCACTCATATACAATGTACTACACTGTGCATTTCGACTAATGCGGGTTTTTCAGTAAATTCTAAGTTTTTCAGTGCAACTCACTCATATACAATGTACTACACTGTGCATTTCGTCTAATGCGGGTATTTCAGTAAATTCTAAGTTTTTCAGTGCAACTCACTCATATACAATGTACTACACTGTGCATTTCGTCTAATGAGGGTTTTTCAGTAAATTCTAAGTTTTTCAGTGCAACTCACTCATATACAATGTACTACACTGTGCATTTCGTCTAATGCGGGTTTTTCAGTAAATTCTAAGTTTTCAGTGCAACTCACTCATACAATGTACTACACTGTGCATTTCGTCTAATGCGGGTTTTTCAGTAAATTCTAAGTTTTTCAGTGCAACTCACTCATATACTATGTACTACACTGTGCATTTCGTCTAATGCGGGTTTTTCAGTAAATTCTAAGTTTTTCAGTGCAACTCACTCATATACTATGTACTACACTGTGCATTTCGTCTAATGCGGGTTTTTCAGTAAATTCTAAGTTTTTCAGTTCAACTCACTCATATACAATGTACTACACTGTGCATTTCGTCTAATGCGGGTTTTTCAGTAAATTCTAAGTTTTTCAGTGCAACTCACTCATATACAATGTACTACACTGTGCATTTCGTCTAATGCGGGTTTTTCAGTAAATTCTAAGTTTTTCAGTGCAACTCACTCATATACAATGTACTACACTGTGCATTTCGTCTAATGCGGGTTTTTCAGTAAATTCTAAGTTTTTCAGTGCAACTCACTCATATACAATGTACTACACTGTGCATTTCGTCTAATGCGGGTTTTTCAGTAAATTCTAAGTGTTTCAGTGCAACTCACTCATATACAATGTACTACACTGTGCATTTCGTCTAATGCGGGTTTTTCAGTAAATTCTAAGTTTTTCAGTGCAACTCACTCATATACAATGTACTACACTGTGCATTTCGTCTAATGCGGGTTTTTCAGTAAATTCTAAGTTTTTCAGTGCAACTCACTCATATACAATGTACTACACTGTGCATTTAATCCTATGCGGGTTTTTCAGTAAATTCTAAGTTTTTCAGTGCAACTCTCTCATATACTATGTACTACACTGTGCATTTCGTCTAATGCGGGTTTTTCAGTAAATTCTAAGTTTTTCAGTGCAACTCACTCATATACAATGTACTACACTGTGCATTTCGTCTAATGCGGGTTTTTCAGTAAATTCTAAGTTTTTCAGTGCAACTCACTCATATACAATGTACTACACTGTGCATTTCGTCTAATGCGGGTTTTTCAGTAAATTCTAAGTTTTTCAGTGCAACTCACTCATATACAATGTACTACACTGTGCATTTCGTCTAATGCGGGTTTTTCAGTAAATTCTAAGTTTTTCAGTGCAACTCACTCATATACAATGTACTACACTGTGCATTTCGTCTAATGCGGGTTTTTCAGTAAATTCTAAGTTTTTCAGTGCAACTCACTCATATACAATGTACTACACTGTGCATTTCGTCTAATGCGGGTTTTTCAGTAAATTCTAAGTTTTTCAGTGCAACTCACTCATATACAATGTACTACACTGTGCATTTCGTCCTATGCGGGTTTTTCAGTAAATTCTAAGTTTTTCAGTGCAACCCACTCATATACAATGTACTACACTGTGCATTTCGTCTAATGCGGGTTTTTCAGTAAATTCTAAGTTTTTCAGTGCAACTCACTCATATACAATGTACTACACTGTGCATTTCGTCTAATGCGGGTTTTTCAGTAAATTCTAAGTTTTTCAGTGCAACTCACTCATATACAATGTACTACACTGTGCATTTCGACTAATGCGGGTTTTTCAGTAAATTCTAAGTTTTTCAGTGCAACTCACTCATATACAATGTACTACACTGTGCATTTCGTCTAATGCGGGTTTTTCAGTAAATTCTAAGTTTTTCAGTGCAACTCACTCATATACAATGTACGACACTGTGCATTTCGTCTAATGCGGGTTTTTCAGTAAATTCTAAGTTTTTCAGTGCAACTCACTCATATACAATGTACTACACTGTGCTTTTCGTCTAATGCGGGTTTTTCAGTAAATTTTAAGTTTTTCAGTGCAACTCACTCATATACAATGTACTACACTGTGCATTTCGTCTAATGCGGGTTTTTCAGTAAATTCTAAGTTTTTCAGTGCAACTCACTCATATACAATGTACTACACTGTGCATTTCGTCTAATGCGGGTTTTTCAGTAAATTCTAAGTTTTTCAGTGCAACTCACTCATATACAATGTACTACACTGTGCATTTCGTCTAATGCGGGTTTTTCAGTAAATTCTAAGTTTTTCAGTGCAACTCACTCATATACAATGTACTACACTGTGCATTTCGTCTAATGCGGGTTTTTCAGTAAATTTTAAGTTTTTCAGTGCAACTCACTCATATACAATGTACTACACTCTGCATTTCGTCTAATGCGGGTTTTTCAGTAAATTCTAAGTTTTTCAGTGCAACTCACTCATATACAATGTACTACACTGTGCATTTCGTCTAATGCGGGTTTTTCAGTAAATTCTAAGTTTTTCAGTGCAACTCACTCATATACAATGTACTACACTCTGCATTTCGTCTAATGCGGGTTTTTCAGTAAATTCTAAGTTTTTCAGTGCAACTCACTCATATACAATGTACTACACTGTGCATTTCGTCTAATGCGGGTTTTTCAGTAAATTCTAAGTTTTTCAGTGCAACTCACTCATATACAATGTACTACACTGTGCATTTCGTCTAATGCGGGTTTTTCAGTAAATTCTAAGTTTTTCAGTGCAACTCACTCATATACAATGTACTACACTGTGCATTTCGTCCTATGCGGGTTTTTCAGTAAATTCTAAGTTTTTCAGTGCAACCCACTCATATACAATGTACTACACTGTGCATTTCGTCTAATGCGGGTTTTTCAGTAAATTCTAAGTTTTTCAGTGCAACTCACTCATATACAATGTACTACACTGTGCATTTCGTCTAATGCGGGTTTTTCAGTAAATTCTAAGTTTTTCAGTGCAACTCACTCATATACAATGTACTACACTGTGCATTTCGACTAATGCGGGTTTTTCAGTAAATTCTAAGTTTTCAGTGCAACTCACTCATATACAATGTACTACACTGTGCATTTCGTCTAATGCGGGTTTTTCAGTAAATTCTAAGTTTTTCAGTGCAACTCACTCATATACAATGTACGACACTGTGCATTTCGTCTAATGCGGGTTTTTCAGTAAATTCTAAGTTTTTCAGTGCAACTCACTCATATACAATGTACTACACTGTGCTTTTCGTCTAATGCGGGTTTTTCAGTAAATTTTAAGTTTTTCAGTGCAACTCACTCATATACAATGTACTACACTGTGCATTTCGTCTAATGCGGGTTTTTCAGTAAATTCTAAGTTTTTCAGTGCAACTCACTCATATACAATGTACTACACTGTGCATTTCGTCTAATGCGGGTTTTTCAGTAAATTCTAAGTTTTTCAGTGCAACTCACTCATATACAATGTACTACACTGTGCATTTCGTCTAATGCGGGTTTTTCAGTAAATTCTAAGTTTTTCAGTGCAACTCACTCATATACAATGTACTACACTGTGCATTTCGTCTAATGCGGGTTTTTCAGTAAATTCTAAGTTTTTCAGTGCAACTCACTCATATACAATGTACTACACTGTGCATTTCGTCTAATGCGGGTTTTTTCAGTAAATTTTAAGTTTTTCAGTGCAACTCACTCATATACAATGTACTACACTCTGCATTTCGTCTAATGCGGGTTTTTCAGTAAATTCTAAGTTTTTCAGTGCAACTCACTCATATACAATGTACTACACTCTGCATTTCGTCTAATGCGGGTTTTTCAGTAAATTCTAAGTTTTTCAGTGCAACTCACTCATATACAATGTACTACACTGTGCATTTCGTCTAATGCGGGTTTTTCAGTAAATTCTAAGTTTTTCAGTGCAACTCACTCATATACAATGTACTACACTCTGCATTTCGTCTAATGCGGGTTTTTCAGTAAATTCTAAGTTTTTCAGTGCAACTCACTCATATACAATGTACTACACTGTGCATTTCGTCTAATGCGGGTTTTTCAGTAAATTCTAAGTTTTTCAGTGCAACTCACTCATATACAATGTACTACACTCTGCATTTCGTCTAATGCGGGTTTTTCAGTAAATTCTAAGTTTTTCAGTGCAACTCACTCATATACAATGTACTACACTGTGCATTTCGTCTAATGCGGGTTTTTCAGTAAATTCTAAGTTTTTCAGTGCAACTCACTCATATACAATGTACGACACTGTGCATTTCGTCTAATGCGGGTTTTTCAGTAAATTCTAAGTTTTTCAGTGCAACTCACTCATATACAATGTACTACACTGTGCATTTCATCTGATGCGGGTTTTTCCAGTAAATTTTAAGTTTTTCAGTGCAACTCACTCATATACAATGTACTACACTGTGCATTTCGTCTAATGCGGGTTTTTCAGTAAATTCTAAGTTTTTCAGTGCAACTCACTCATATACAATGTACGACACTGTGCATTTCGTCTAATGCGGGTTTTTCAGTAAATTCTAAGTTTTTCAGTGCAACTCACTCATATACAATGTACTACACTGTGCTTTTCGTCTAATGCGGGTTTTTCAGTAAATTTTAAGTTTTTCAGTGCAACTCACTCATATACAATGTACTACACTGTGCATTTCGTCTAATGCGGGTTTTTCCGTAAATTCTAAGTTTTTCAGTGCAACTCACTCATATACAATGTACTACACTGTGCATTTGGTCTAATGCGGGTTTTTCAGTAAATTCTAAGTTTTTCAGTGCAACTCACTCATATACAATGTACTACACTGTGCATTTCGTCTAATGCGGGTTTTTCAGTAAATTCTAAGTTTTTCAGTGCAACTCACTCATATACAATGTACTACACTGTGCATTTCGTCTAATGCGGGTTTTTCAGTAAATTCTAAGTTTTTCAGTGCAACTCACTCATATACAATGTACTAGACTGTGCATTTCGTCTAATGCGGGTTTTTCAGTAAATTCTAAGTTTTTCAGTGCAACTCACTCATATACAATGTACTACACTGTGCATTTCGTCTAATGCGGGTTTTTCAGTAAATGATAAGTTTTTCAGTGCAACTCACTCATATACAATGTACTACACTGTGCATTTCGTCTAATGCGGGTTTTTCAGTAAATTCTAAGTTTTTCAGTGCAACTCACTCATATACAATGTACTAGACTGTGCATTTCGTCTAATGCGGGTTTTTCAGTTAATTCTAAGTTTTTCAGTGCAACTCACTCATATACAATGTACTACACTGTGCATTTCGTCTAATGCGGGTATTTCAGTAAATTCTAAGTTTTTCAGTGCAACTCACTCATATACAATGTACTACACTGTGCATTTCGTCTAATGCGGGTTTTTCAGTAAATTCTAAGTTTTTCAGTGCAACTCACTCATATACAATGTACTACACTGTGCATTTCGTCTAATGCGGGTTTTTCAGTAAATTCTAAGTTTTCAGTGCAACTCACTCATACAATGTACTACACTGTGCATTTCGTCTAATGCGGGTTTTTCAGTAAATTCTAAGTTTTTCAGTGCAACTCACTCATATACTATGTACTACACTGTGCATTTCGTCTAATGCGGGTTTTTCAGTAAATTCTAAGTTTTTCAGTGCAACTCACTCATATACTATGTACTACACTGTGCATTTCGTCTAATGCGGGTTTTTCAGTAAATTCTAAGTTTTTCAGTGCAACTCACTCATATACAATGTACTACACTGTGCATTTCGTCTAATGCGGGTTTTTCAGTAAATTCTAAGTTTTTCAGTGCAACTCACTCATATACAATGTACTACACTGTGCATTTCGTCTAATGCGGGTTTTTCAGTAAATTCTAAGTTTTTCAGTGCAACTCACTCATATACAATGTACTAGACTGTGCATTTCGTCTAATGCGGGTTTTTCAGTTAATTCTAAGTTTTTCAGTGCAACTCACTCATATACAATGTACTACACTGTGCATTTCGTCTAATGCGGGTTTTTCAGTAAATTCTAAGTTTTTCAGTGCAACTCACTCATATACAATGTACTACACTCTGCATTTCGTCTAATGCGGGTTTTTCAGTAAATTCTAAGTTTTTCAGTGCAACTCACTCATATACAATGTACTACACTGTGCATTTCGTCTAATGCGGGTTTTTCAGTAAATTCTAAGTTTTTCAGTGCAACTCACTCATATACAATGTACGACACTGTGCATTTCGTCTAATGCGGGTTTTTCAGTAAATTCTAAGTTTTTCAGTGCAACTCACTCATATACAATGTACTACACTGTGCATTTCATCTAATGCGGGTTTTTCCAGTAAATTTTAAGTTTTTCAGTGCAACTCACTCATATACAATGTACTACACTGTGCATTTCGTCTAATGCGGGTTTTTCAGTAAATTCTAAGTTTTTCAGTGCAACTCACTCATATACAATGTACGACACTGTGCATTTCGTCTAATGCGGGTTTTTCAGTAAATTCTAAGTTTTTCAGTGCAACTCACTCATATACAATGTACTACACTGTGCTTTTCGTCTAATGCGGGTTTTTCAGTAAATTTTAAGTTTTTCAGTGCAACTCACTCATATACAATGTACTACACTGTGCATTTCGTCTAATGCGGGTTTTTCAGTAAATTCTAAGTTTTTCAGTGCAACTCACTCATATACAATGTACTACACTGTGCATTTGGTCTAATGCGGGTTTTTCAGTAAATTCTAAGTTTTTCAGTGCAACTCACTCATATACAATGTACTAGACTGTGCATTTCGTCTAATGCGGGTTTTTCAGTAAATTCTAAGTTTTTCAGTGCAACTCACTCATATACAATGTACTACACTGTGCATTTCGTCTAATGCGGGTTTTTCAGTAAATGATAAGTTTTTCAGTGCAACTCACTCATATACAATGTACTACACTGTGCATTTCGTCTAATGCGGGTTTTTCAGTAAATTCTAAGTTTTTCAGTGCAACTCACTCATATACAATGTACTAGACTGTGCATTTCGTCTAATGCGGGTTTTTCAGTTAATTCTAAGTTTTTCAGTGCAACTCACTCATATACAATGTACTACACTGTGCATTTCGTCTAATGCGGGTATTTCAGTAAATTCTAAGTTTTTCAGTGCAACTCACTCATATACAATGTACTACACTGTGCATTTCGTCTAATGCGGGTTTTTCAGTAAATTCTAAGTTTTTCAGTGCAACTCACTCATATACAATGTACTACACTGTGCATTTCGTCTAATGCGGGTTTTTCAGTAAATTCTAAGTTTTCAGTGCAACTCACTCATACAATGTACTACACTGTGCATTTCGTCTAATGCGGGTTTTTCAGTAAATTCTAAGTTTTTCAGTGCAACTCACTCATATACTATGTACTACACTGTGCATTTCGTCTAATGCGGGTTTTTCAGTAAATTCTAAGTTTTTCAGTGCAACTCACTCATATACTATGTACTACACTGTGCATTTCGTCTAATGCGGGTTTTTTCAGTAAATTCTAAGTTTTTCAGTGCAACTCACTCATAATACAATGTACTACACTGTGCATTTCGTCTAATGCGGGTTTTTCAGTAAATTCTAAGTTTTTCAGTGCAACTCACTCATATACAATGTACTACACTGTGCATTTCGTCTAATGCGGGTTTTTCAGTAAATTCTAAGTTTTTCAGTGCAACTCACTCATATACAATGTACTAGACTGTGCATTTCGTCTAATGCGGGTTTTTCAGTTAATTCTAAGTTTTTCAGTGCAACTCACTCATATACAATGTACTACACTGTGCATTTCGTCTAATGCGGGTTTTTCAGTAAATTCTAAGTTTTTCAGTGCAACTCACTCATATACAATGTACTACACTGTGCATTTCGTCTAATGCGGGTTTTTCAGTAAATTCTAAGTTTTTCAGTGCAACTCACTCATATACAATGTACTACACTGTGCATTTCGTCTAATGCGGGTTTTTCAGTAAATTCTAAGTTTTTCAGTGCAACTCACTCATATACAATGTACGACACTGTGCATTTAATCCTATGCGGGTTTTTCAGTAAATTCTAAGTTTTTCAGTGCAACTCACTCATATACTATGTACTACACTGTGCATATCGTCTAATGCGGGTTTTTCAGTAAATTCTAAGTTTTTCAGTGCAACTCACTCATATACAATGTACTACACTGTGCATTTCGTCTAATGCGGGTTTTTCAGTAAATTCTAAGTTTTTCAGTGCAACTCACTCATATACAATGTACTACACTGTGCATTTCGTCTAATGCGGGTTTTTCAGTAAATTCTAAGTTTTTCAGTGCAACTCACTCATATACAATGTACTACACTGTGCATTTCGTCTAATGCGGGTTTTTCAGTAAATTCTAAGTTTTTCAGTGCAACTCACTCATATACAATGTACTACACTGTGCATTTCGTCTAATGCGGGTTTTTCAGTAAATTCTAAGTTTTTCAGTGCAACTCACTCATATACAATGTACTACACTGTGCATTTCGTCTAATGCGGGTTTTTCAGTAAATTCTAAGTTTTTCAGTGCAACTCACTCATATACAATGTACTACACTGTGCATTTCGTCTAATGCGGGTTTTTCAGTAAATTCTAAGTTTTTCAGTGCAACTCACTCATATACAATGTACTACACTGTGCATTTCGTCTAATGCGGGTTTTTCAGTAAATTCTAAGTTTTTCAGTGCAACTCACTCATATACAATGTACTACACTGTGCATTTCGACTAATGCGGGTTTTTCAGTAAATTCTAAGTTTTTCAGTGCAACTCACTCATATACAATGTACTACACTGTGCATTTCGTCTAATGCGGGTATTTCAGTAAATTCTAAGTTTTTCAGTGCAACTCACTCATATACAATGTACTACACTGTGCATTTCGTCTAATGCGGGTTTTTCAGTAAATTCTAAGTTTTTCAGTGCAACTCACTCATATACAATGTACTACACTGTGCATTTCGTCTAATGCGGGTTTTTCAGTAAATTCTAAGTTTTTCAGTGCAACTCACTCATACAATGTACTACACTGTGCATTTCGTCTAATGCGGGTTTTTCAGTAAATTCTAAGTTTTTCAGTGCAACTCACTCATATACTATGTACTACACTGTGCATTTCGTCTAATGCGGGTTTTTCAGTAAATTCTAAGTTTTTCAGTGCAACTCACTCATATACTATGTACTACACTGTGCATTTCGTCTAATGCGGGTTTTTCAGTAAATTCTAAGTTTTTCAGTGCAACTCACTCATATACAATGTACTACACTGTGCATTTCGTCTAATGCGGGTTTTTCAGTAAATTCTAAGTTTTTCAGTGCAACTCACTCATATACAATGTACTACACTGTGCATTTCGTCTAATGCGGGTTTTTCAGTAAATTCTAAGTTTTTCAGTGCAACTCACTCATATACAATGTACTACACTGTGCATTTCGTCTAATGCGGGTTTTTCAGTAAATTCTAAGTTTTTCAGTGCAACTCACTCATATACAATGTACTACACTGTGCATTTCGTCTAATGCGGGTTTTTCAGTAAATTCTAAGTTTTTCAGTGCAACTCACTCATATACAATGTACTACACTGTGCATTTCGTCTAATGCGGGTTTTTCAGTAAATTCTAAGTTTTTCAGTGCAACTCACTCATATACAATGTACTACACTGTGCATTTCGTCTAATGCGGGGTTTTTCAGTAAATTCTAAGTTTTTTCAGTGCAACTCACTCATATACAATGTACTACACTGTGCATTTCGTCTAATGCGGGTTTTTCAGTAAATTCTAAGTTTTTCAGTGCAACTCACTCATATACAATGTACTACACTGTGCATTTCGTCTAATGCGGGTTTTTCAGTAAATTCTAAGTTTTTCAGTGCAACTCACTCATATACAATGTACTACACTGTGCATTTCGTCTAATGCGGGTTTTTCAGTAAATTCTAAGTTTTTCAGTGCAACTCACTCATATACAATGTACTACACTGTGCATTTCGTCTAATGCGGGTTTTTCAGTAAATTCTAAGTTTTTCAGTGCAACTCACTCATATACAATGTACTACACTGTGCATTTCGTCTAATGCGGGTTTTTCAGTAAATTCTAAGTTTTTCAGTGCAACTCACTCATATACAATGTACTACACTGTGCATTTCGTCTAATGCGGGTTTTTCAGTAAATTCTAAGTTTTTCAGTGCAACTCACTCATATACAATGTACGACACTGTGCATTTCGTCTAATGCGGGTTTTTCAGTAAATTCTAAGTTTTTCAGTGCAACTCACTCATATACAATGTACAACACTGTGCATTTCGTCTAATGCGGGTTTTTCAGTAAATTCTAAGTTTTTCAGTGCAACTCACTCATATACAATGTACTACACTGTGCATTTCGTCTAATGCGGGTTTTTCAGTAAATTCTAAGTTTTTCAGTGCAACTCACTCATATACAATGTACTACACTGTGCATTTCGTCTAATGCGGGTTTTTCAGTAAATTCTAAGTTTTTCAGTGCAACTCACTCATACAATGTACTACACTGTGCATTTCGTCTGATGCGGGTTTTTCAGTAAATTCTAAGTTTTTCAGTGCAACTCACTCATATACTATGTACTACACTGTGGCATTTCGTCTAATGCGGGTTTTTCAGTAAATTCTAAGTTTTTCAGTGCAACTCACTCATATACAATGTACTACACTGTGCATTTCGTCTAATGCGGGTTTTTTTCAGTAAATTCTAAGTTTTTCAGTGCAACTCACTCATATACA
>NW_028228026.1:0-39533 GCF_978045245.1 Mus caroli | reverse complement strand
ATTCTAAGTTTTTCAGTGCGACTCACTCATATACAATGTACTACACTGTGCATTTCGTCTAATGCGGGTTTTTCAGTAAATTCTAAGTTTTTCAGTGCAACTCACTCATATACTATGTACTACACTGTGCATTTCGTCTAATGCAGGTTTTTCAGTAAATTCTAAGTTTTTCAGTGCAACTCACTCATATACTATGTACTACACTGTACATTTCGTCTAATGCGGGTTTTTCAGTAAATTCTAAGATTTTCAGTGCAACTCACTCATATACAATGTACTAAACTGTGCATTTCGTCTAATGCGGGTTTTTCAGTAAATTCTAATTTTTTCAGTGCAACTCACTCATATACAATGTACTACACTGTGCATTTCGTCTGATGCGGGTTTTTCAGTAAATTCTAAGTTTTTCAGTGCAACTCACTCATATACAATGTACTACACTGTGCATTTCGTCTAATGCGGGTTTTTCAGTAAATTCTAAGTTTTTCAGTGCAACTCACTCATATACAATGTACTACACTGTGCATTTCGTCTGATGCGGGTTTTTCAGTAAATTCTAAGTTTTTCAGTGCAACTCACTCATATACAATGTACTACACTGTGCGTTTCGTCTAATGCGGGTTTTTCAGTAAATTCTAAGTTTTTCAGTGCAACTCACTCATATACAATGTACTACACTGTGCATTTCGTCTGATGCGGGTTTTTCAGTAAATTCTAAGTTTTTCAGTGCAACTCACTCATATACAATGTACTATACTGTGCATTTCGTCTAATGCGGGTTTTTCAGTAAATTCTAAGTTTTTCAGTGCAACTCACTCATATACATGTACTACACTGTGCATTTCGTCTAATGCGGGTTTTTCAGTAAATTCTAAGTTTTTCAGTGCAAATCACTCATATACAATATACTACACTGTGCATTTCGTCTAATGCGGGTTTTTCAGTAAATTCTAAGTTTTTCAGTGCAACTCACTCATATACAATGTACTACAGTGTGCATTTCGTCTAATGCGGGTTTTTCAGTAAATTCTAAGTTTTTCAGTGCAACTCACTCATATAAAATGTACTACACTGTGCATTTCGTCTAATGCGGTTTTTCAGTAAATTCTAAGTATTTCAGTGCAACTCACTCATATACAATGTACTACACTGTTCATTTCGTCTAATGCGGGTTTTTCAGTAAATTCTAAGTTTTTCAGTGCAACTCACTCATATACAATGTACTACACTGTGCATTTCGTCTGGTCGGGTTTTTCAGTAAATTCTAAGTTTTTCAGTGCAACTCACTCATATACAATGTACTACACTGTGCATTTCGTCTAATGCGGGTTTTTCAGTAAATTCTAAGTTTTTCAGTGCAACTCACTCATATACAATGTACTACACTGTGCATTTCGTCTAATGCGGGTTTTTCAGTAAATTCTAAGTTTTTCAATACAACTCACTCATATACAATGTACTACACTGTGCATTTCGTCTAAAGCGGGTTTTTCAGTAAATTCTACGTTTTTCAGTGCAACTCACTCATATACAATGTACTACACTGTTCATTTCGTCTAATGCTGGTTTTTCAGTAAATTCTAAGTTTTTCAGTGCAACTCACTCATATACAATGTACTACACTGTGCATTTCGTCTAATGCGGGTTTTTCAGTAAATTCTAAGTTTTTCAGTGCAACTCACTCATATACTATATACTACACTGTGCATTTCGTCTAATGCGGGTTTTTCAGTAAATTCTAAGTTTTTCAGTGCAACTCACGTATATACTATGTACTACACTGAACATTTCGTCTAATGCGGGTTTTTCAGTAAATTCTAAGTTTTTCAGTGCAACTCACTCATATACAATGTACTACACTGTGCATTTCGTCTAATGCGGGTTTTTCAGTAAATTCTAAGTTTTTCAGTGCAACTCACTCATATACAATGTACTACACTGTGCATTTCGTCTAATGCGGGTTTTTCAGTAAATTCTAAGTTTTTCAGTGCAACTCACTCATATACAATGTACTACACTGTGCATTTCGTATAATGTGGGTTTTTCAGTAAATTCTAAGTTTTTCAGTGCAACTCACTCATATACAATATACTACACTGTGCATTTCGTCTAATGCGGGTTTTTCAGTAAATTCTAAGTTTTTCAGTGCAACTCACTCATATACAATGTACTACACTGTGCATTTCGTCTAATGCGGGTTTTTCAGTAAATTCTAAGTATTTCAGTGCAACTCACTCATATACAATGTACTACACTGTGCATTTCGTCTAATGCGGGTTTTTCAGTAAATTCTAAGTATTTCAGTGCAACTCACTCATATACAATGTACTACACTGTGCATTTCGTCTAATGCGGGTTTTTCAGTAAATTCTAAGTTTTTCAGTGCAACTCACTCATATACAATGTACTACACTGTGCATTTCGTCTAATGCGGGTTTTTCAGTAAATTCTAACTTTTTCAATACAACTCACTCATATACAATGTACTACACTGTGCATTTCGTCTAAAGCAGGTTTTTCAGTAAATTCTACGTTTTTCAGTGCAACTCACTCATATACAATATACTACACTGTTCATTTGGTCTAATGCGGGTTTTTCAGTAAATTCTAAGTTTTTCAGTGCAACTCACTCATATACAATGTACTACACTGTGCATTTCGTCTAATGCGGGTTTTTCAATAAATTCTAATTTTTTCAGTGCAACTCATATACTATGTACTACACTGTGCATTTCGTCTAATGCGGGTTTTTCCTTAAATTCTAAGTTTTTCAGTGCAACTCACACATATACTATGTACTACACTGTACATTTCGTCTAATGCGGGTTTTTCAGTAAATTCTAAGTTTTTCAGTGCAACTCACTCATATACAATGTACTACACTGTGCATTTCGTCTAATGCGGGTTTTTCAGTAAATTCTAAGTTTTTCAGTGCAACTCACTCATATACAATGTACTACACTGTGCATTTCGTCTAATGCGGGTTTTTCAGTAAATTCTAAGTTTTTCAGTGCAACTCACTCATATACAATGTACTACACTGTGCATTTCGTCTAATGCGGGTTTTTCAGTAAATTCTAAGTTTTTCAGTGCAACTCACTCATATACAATGTACTACACTGTGCATTTCGTCTAATGCGGGTTTTTCAGTAAATTCTAAGTTTTTCAATACAACTCACTCATATACAATGTACTACACTGTGCATTTCGTTTAAAGCAGGTTTTTCAGTAAATTCTACGTTTTTCAGTACAACTCACTCATATACAATATACTACACTGTTCATTTGGTCTAATGCGGGTTTTTCAGTAAATTCTAAGTTTTTCAGTGCAACTCACTCATATACAATGTACTACACTGTTCATTTCGTCTAATGCGGGTTTTTCAGTAAATTCTAAGTTTTTCAGTGCAACTCACTCATATACAATGTACTACACTGTGCATTTCGTCTAATGCGGGTTTTTCAGTAAATTCTAAGTTTTTCAGTGCAACTCACTCATATACAATGTACTACACTGTGCATTTCGTCTAATGCGGGTTTTTCAGTAAATTCTAAGTTTTTCAATACAACTCACTCATATACAATGTACTACACTGTGCATTTCGTCTAAAGCAGGTTTTTCAGTAAATTCTACGTTTTTCAATACAACTCACTCATATACAATGTACTACACTGTGCATTTCGTCTAAAGCAGGTTTTTCAGTAAATTCTAAGTTTTTCAGTGCAACTCACTCATATACAATGTACTACACTGTGCATTTCGTCTAATGCGGGTTTTTCAGTAAATTCTAATTTTTTCAGTGCAACTCACTCATATACAATGTACTACACTGTGCATTTCGTCTGATCGGGTTTTTCAGTAAATTCTAAGTTTTTCAGTGCAAATCACTCATATACAATGTACTACACTGTGCATTTCGTCTAATGCGGGTTTTTCAGTAAATTCTAAGTTTTTCAGTGCAACTCACTCATATACAATGTACTACACTGTGCATTTCGTCTAATGCGGGTTTTTCAGTAAATTCTAAGTTTTTCAGTGCAATTCACTCATATACTATGTACTACACTGTGCATTTCGTCTAATGCGGGTTTTTCAGTAAATTCTAAGTTTTTCAGTGCAACTCACTCATATACAATGTACTACACTGTGCATTTCGTCTAATGCGGGTTTTTCAGTAAATTCTAAGTTTTTCAGTGCAACTCACTCATATACAATGTACTACACTGTGCATTTCGTCTAATGCGGGTTTTTCAGTAAATTCTAAGTTTTTCAGTGCAACTCACTCATATACATGTACCACACTGTGCATTTCGTCTAATGTGGGTTTTTCAGTAAATTCTAAGTTTTTCAGTGCAAATCACTCATATACAATGTACTACACTGTGCATTTCGTCTAATGCGGGTTTTTCAGTAAATTCTAAGTTTTTCAGTGCAACTCACTCATATACAATGTACTACACTGTGCATTTCGTCTAATGCGGGTTTTTCAGTAAATTCTAAGTTTTTCAGTGCAACTCACTCATATACAATGTACTACACTGTGCATTTCGTCTAATGCGTGTTTTTCAGTAAATTCTAAGTATTTCAGTGCAACTCACTCATATACAATGTACTACACTGTGCATTTCGTCTAATGCGGGTTTTTCAGTAAATTCTAAGTTTTTCAGTGCAACTCACTCATATACAATGTACTACACTGTGCATTTCGTCTAATGTGGGTTTTTCAGTAAATTCTAAGTTTTTCAGTGCAACTCACTCATATACAATGTACTACACTGTGCATTTCGTCTAATGCGGGTTTTTCAGTAAATTCTAAGTATTTCAGTGCAACTCACTCATATACAATGTACTACACTGTGCATTTCGTCTAATGCGGGTTTTTCAGTAAATTCTAAGTTTTTCAGTGCAACTCACTCATATACAATGTACTACACTGTGCATTTCGTCTAATGCGGGTTTTTCAGTAAATTCTAAGTTTTTCAGTGCAACTCACTCATATACAATGTACTACACTGTGCATTTCGTCTAATGCGGGTTTTTCAGTAAATTCTAAGTATTTCAGTGCAACTCACTCATATACAATGTACTACACTGTGCATTTCGTCTAATGCGGGTTTTTCAGTAAATTCTAAGTATTTCAGTGCAACTCACTCATATACAATGTACTACACTGTGCATTTCGTCTAATGCGGGTTTTTCAGTAAATTCTAAGTTTTTCAGTGCAACTCACTCATATACAATGTACTACACTGTGCATTTCCTCTAATGCGGGTTTTTCAGTAAATTCTAAGTTTTTCAATACAACTCACTCATATACAATGTACTACACTGTGCATTTCGTCTAAAGCAGGTTTTTCAGTAAATTCTACGTTTTTCAGTGCAACTCACTCATATACAATGTACTACACTGTGCATTTCGTCTAATGGGGGTTTTTCAGTAAATTCTAAGTATTTCAGTGGAACTCACTCATATACAATGTACTACACTGTGCATTTCGTCTAATGCGGGTTTTTCAGTAAATTCTAAGTATTTCAGTGCAACTCACTCATATACAATGTACTACACTGTGCATTTCGTCTAATGCGGGTTTTTCAGTAAATTCTAAGTTTTTCAGTGCAACTCACTCATATACAATGTAGTACACTGTGCATTTCGTCTAATGCGGGTTTTTCAGTAAATTTTAAGTTTTTCAATACAACTCACTCATATACAATGTACTACACTGTGCATTTCGTCTAAAGCGGGTTTTTCAGTAAATTCTACGTTTTTCAGTGCAACTCACTCATATACAATGTACTACACTGTTCATTTCCTCTAATGCGGGTTTTTCAGGAAATTCTAAATTTTTCAGTGCAACTCACTCAAATACAATGTACTACACTGTGCATTTCGTCTAATGCGGGTTTTTCAGTAAATTCTAAGTTTTTCAGTGCAACTCACTCATATACAATGTACTACACTGTGCATTTCGTCTGGTCGGGTTTTTCAGTAAATTCTAAGTTTTTCAGTGCAACTCACTCATATACAATGTACTACACTGTGCATTTCGTCTAATGCGGGTTTTTCAGTAAATTCTAAGTTTTTCAGTGCAACTCACTCATATACAATGTACTACACTGTGCATGTCGTCTAATGCGGGTTTTTCAGTAAATTCTAAGTTTTTCAGTGCAATTCACTCATATACTATGTACTACACTGTGCATTTCGTCTAATGCGGGTTTTTCAGTAAATTCTAAGTTTTTCAGTGCAACTCACTCATATACAATGTACTACACTGTGCATTTCGTCTAATGCGGGTTTTTCAGTAAATTCTAAGTTTTTCAGTGCAACTCACTCATATACAATGTACTACACTGTGCATTTCGTCTAATGCGGGTTTTTCAGTAAATTCTAAGTATTTCAGTGCAACTCACTCATATACAATGTACTACACTGTGCATTTCGTCTAATGCGGGTTTTTCAGTAAATTCTAAGTTTTTCAGTGCAACTCACTCATATACAATGTACTACACTGTGCATTTCGTCTAATGCGGGTTTTTCAGTAAATTCTAAGTTTTTCAATACAACTCACTCATATACAATGTACTACACTGTGCATTTCGTCTAAAGCGGGTTTTTCAGTAAATTCTACGTTTTTCAGTGCAACTCACTCATATACAATGTACTACACTGTTCATTTCGTCTAATGCTGGTTTTTCAGTAAATTCTAAGTTTTTCAGTGCAACTCACTCATATACAATGTACTACACTGTGCATTTCGTCTAATGCGGGTTTTTCAGTAAATTCTAAGTTTTTCAGTGCAACTCACTCATATACTATATACTACACTGTGCATTTCGTCTAATGCGGGTTTTTCAGTAAATTCTAAGTTTTTCAGTGCAACTCACGTATATACTATGTACTACACTGAACATTTCGTCTAATGCGGGTTTTTCAGTAAATTCTAAGTTTTTCAGTGCAACTCACTCATATACAATGTACTACACTGTGCATTTCGTCTAATGCGGGTTTTTCAGTAAATTCTAAGTTTTTCAGTGCAACTCACTCATATACAATGTACTACACTGTGCATTTCGTCTAATGCGGGTTTTTCAGTAAATTCTAAGTTTTTCAGTGCAACTCACTCATATACAATGTACTACACTGTGCATTTCGTCTAATGCGGGTTTTTCAGTAAATTCTAAGTTTTTCAGTGCAACTCACTCATATACAATGTACTACACTGTGCATTTCGTCTAATGCGGGTTTTTCAGTAAATTCTAAGTTTTTCAGTGCAACTCACTCATATACAATGTACTACACTGTGCATTTCGTCTAATGCGGGTTTTTCAGTAAATTCTAAGTTTTTCAGTGCAACTCACTCATATACAATGTACTACACTGTGCATTTCGTCTAATGCGGGTTTTTCAGTAAATTCTAAGTTTTTCAGTGCAACTCACTCATATACAATGTACTACACTGTGCATTTCGTCTAATGCGGGTTTTTCAGTAAATTCTAAGTTTTTCAGTGCAACTCACTCATATACAATGTACTACACTGTGCATTTCGTCTAATGCGGGTTTTTCAGTAAATTCTAAGTTTTTCAGTGCAACTCACTCATATACAATGTACTACACTGTGCATTTCGTCTAATGCGGGTTTTTCAGTAAATTCTAAGTTTTTCAGTGCAACTCACTCATATACAATGTACTACACTGTGCATTTCGTCTAATGCGGGTTTTTCAGTAAATTCTAAGTTTTTCAGTGCAACTCACTCATATACAATGTACTACACTGTGCATTTCGTCTAATGCGGGTTTTTCAGTAAATTCTAAGTTTTTCAGTGCAACTCACTCATATACAATGTACTACACTGTGCATTTCGTCTAATGCGGGTTTTTCAGTAAATTCTAAGTATTTCAGTGCAACTCACTCATATACAATGTACTACACTGTGCATTTCGTCTAATGCGGGTTTTTCAGTAAATTCTAAGTTTTTCAGTGCAACTCACTCATATACAATGTACTACACTGTGCATTTCCTCTAATGCGGGTTTTTCAGTAAATTCTAAGTTTTTCAATACAACTCACTCATATACAATGTACTACACTGTGCATTTCGTCTAAAGCAGGTTTTTCAGTAAATTCTACGTTTTTCAGTGCAACTCACTCATATACAATGTACTACACTGTGCATTTCGTCTAATGCGGGTTTTTCAGTAAATTCTAAGTATTTCAGTGGAA
Source organism: Mus caroli (assembly GCF_978045245.1). Lineage (NCBI taxonomy): Eukaryota > Metazoa > Chordata > Mammalia > Rodentia > Muridae > Mus > Mus caroli. The sequence goes on along the minus strand of NW_028228026.1, from coordinate 31,306 downwards.
CTCACTCATATACAATGTACTACACTGTGCATTTCGTCTAATGCGGGTTTTTCAGTAAATTCTACGTTTTTCAGTGCAACTCACTCATATACAATGTACTACACTGTTCATTTCGTCTAATGCTGGTTTTTCAGTAAATTCTAAGTTTTTCAGTGCAACTCACTCATATACAATGTACTACACTGTGCATGTCGTCTAATGCGGGTTTTTCAGTAAATTCTAAGTTTTTCAGTGCAATTCACTCATATACTATGTACTACACTGTGCATTTCGTCTAATGCGGGTTTTTCAGTAAATTCTAAGTTTTTCAGTGCAACTCACTCATATACAATGTACTACACTGTGCATTTCGTCTAATGCGGGTTTTTCAGTAAATTCTAAGTTTTTCAGTGCAACTCACTCATATACAATGTACTACACTGTGCATTTCGTCTAATGCGGGTTTTTCAGTAAATTCTAAGTTTTTCAATACAACTCACTCATATACAATGTACTACACTGTGCATTTCGTCTAAAGCGGGTTTTTCAGTAAATTCTACGTTTTTCAGTGCAACTCACTCATATACAATGTACTACACTGTTCATTTCGTCTAATGCTGGTTTTTCAGTAAATTCTAAGTTTTTCAGTGCAACTCACTCATATACAATGTACTACACTGTGCATTTCGTCTAATGCGGGTTTTTCAGTAAATTCTAAGTTTTTCAGTGCAACTCACTCATATACTATATACTACACTGTGCATTTCGTCTAATGCGGGTTTTTCAGTAAATTCTAAGTTTTTCAGTGCAACTCACGTATATACTATGTACTACACTGAACATTTCGTCTAATGCGGGTTTTTCAGTAAATTCTAAGTTTTTCAGTGCAACTCACTCATATACAATGTACTACACTGTGCATTTCGTCTAATGCGGGTTTTTCAGTAAATTCTAAGTTTTTCAGTGCAACTCACTCATATACAATGTACTACACTGTGCATTTCGTCTAATGCGGGTTTTTCAGTAAATTCTAAGTTTTTCAGTGCAACTCACTCATATACAATGTACTACACTGTGCATTTCGTCTAATGCGGGTTTTTCAGTAAATTCTAAGTTTTTCAGTGCAACTCACTCATATACAATGTACTACACTGTGCATTTCGTCTAATGCGGGTTTTTCAGTAAATTCTAAGTTTTTCAGTGCAACTCACTCATATACAATGTACTACACTGTGCATTTCGTCTAATGCGGGTTTTTCAGTAAATTCTAAGTTTTTCAGTGCAACTCACTCATATACAATGTACTACACTGTGCATTTCGTCTAATGCGGGTTTTTCAGTAAATTCTAAGTTTTTCAGTGCAACTCACTCATATACAATGTACTACACTGTGCATTTCGTCTAATGCGGGTTTTTCAGTAAATTCTAAGTTTTTCAGTGCAACTCACTCATATACAATGTACTACACTGTGCATTTCGTCTAATGCGGGTTTTTCAGTAAATTCTAAGTTTTTCAGTGCAACTCACTCGTATACAATGTACTACACTGTGCATTTCGTCTAATGCGGGTTTTTCAGTAAATTCTAAGTTTTTCAGTGCAACTCACTCATATACAATGTACTACACTGTGCATTTCGTCTAATGCGGGTTTTTCAGTAAATTCTAAGTATTTCAGTGCAACTCACTCATATACAATGTACTACACTGTGCATTTCGTCTAATGCGGGTTTTTCAGTAAATTCTAAGTTTTTCAGTGCAACTCACTCATATACAATGTACTACACTGTGCATTTCGTCTAATGCGGGTTTTTCAGTAAATTCTAAGTATTTCAGTGCAACTCACTCATATACAATGTACTACACTGTGCATTTCGTCTAATGCGGGTTTTTCAGTAAATTCTAAGTTTTTCAGTGCAACTCACTCATATACAATGTACTACACTGTGCATTTCCTCTAATGCGGGTTTTTCAGTAAATTCTAAGTTTTTCAATACAACTCACTCATATACAATGTACTACACTGTGCATTTCGTCTAAAGCAGGTTTTTCAGTAAATTCTACGTTTTTCAGTGCAACTCACTCATATACAATGTACTACACTGTGCATTTCGTCTAATGCGGGTTTTTCAGTAAATTCTAAGTATTTCAGTGCAACTCACTCATATACAATGTACTACACTGTGCATTTCGTCTAATGCGGGTTTTTCAGTAAATTCTAAGTATTTCAGTGCAACTCACTCATATACAATGTACTACACTGTGCATTTCGTCTAATGCGGGTTTTTCAGTAAATTCTAAGTTTTTCAGTGCAACTCACTCATATACAATGTACTACACTGTGCATTTCGTCTAATGCGGGTTTTTCAGTAAATTCTAAGTTTTTCAATACAACTCACTCATATACAATGTACTACACTGTGCATTTCGTCTAAAGCGGGTTTTTCAGTAAATTCTACGTTTTTCAGTGCAACTCACTCATATACAATGTACTACACTGTGCATTTCGTCTAATGCGGGTTTTTCAGTAAATTCTAAGTATTTCAGTGGAACTCACTCATATACAATGTACTACACTGTGCATTTCGTCTAATGCGGGTTTTTCAGTAAATTCTAAGTATTTCAGTGCAACTCACTCATATACAATGTACTACACTGTGCATTTCGTCTAATGCGGGTTTTTCAGTAAATTCTAAGTTTTTCAGTGCAACTCACTCATATACAATGTAGTACACTGTGCATTTCGTCTAATGCGGGTTTTTCAGTAAATTTTAAGTTTTTCAATACAACTCACTCATATACAATGTACTACACTGTGCATTTCGTCTAAAGCGGGTTTTTCAGAAAATTCTAAGTTTTTCATTGCAACTCACTCATATACAATGTACTACACTATTCATTTCCTCTAATGCGGGTTTTTCAGGAAATTCTAAATTTTTCAGTGCAACTCACTCATATACAATGTACTACACTGTGCATTTCGTCTAATGCGGGTTTTTCAGTAAATTCTAAGTTTTTCAGTGCAACTCACTCATATACAATGTACTACACTGTGCATTTCGTCTGGTCGGGTTTTTCAGTAAATTCTAAGTTTTTCAGTGCAACTCACTCATATACAATGTACTACACTGTGCATTTCGTCTAATGCGGGTTTTTCAGTAAATTCTAAGTTTTTCAGTGCAACTCACTCATATACAATGTACTACACTGTGCATGTCGTCTAATGCGGGTTTTTCAGTAAATTCTAAGTTTTTCAGTGCAATTCACTCATATACTATGTACTACACTGTGCATTTCGTCTAATGCGGGTTTTTCAGTAAATTCTAAGTTTTTCAGTGCAACTCACTCATATACAATGTACTACACTGTGCATTTCGTCTAATGCGGGTTTTTCAGTAAATTCTAAGTTTTTCAGTGCAACTCACTCATATACAATGTACTACACTGTGCATTTCGTCTAATGCGGGTTTTTCAGTAAATTCTAAGTATTTCAGTGCAACTCACTCATATACAATGTACTACACTGTGCATTTCGTCTAATGCGGGTTTTTCAGTAAATTCTAAGTTTTTCAGTGCAACTCACTCATATACAATGTACTACACTGTGCATTTCGTCTAATGCGGGTTTTTCAGTAAATTCTAAGTTTTTCAATACAACTCACTCATATACAATGTACTACACTGTGCATTTCGTCTAAAGCGGGTTTTTCAGTAAATTCTACGTTTTTCAGTGCAACTCACTCATATACAATGTACTACACTGTTCATTTCGTCTAATGCTGGTTTTTCAGTAAATTCTAAGTTTTTCAGTGCAACTCACTCATATACAATGTACTACACTGTGCATTTCGTCTAATGCGGGTTTTTCAGTAAATTCTAAGTTTTTCAGTGCAACTCACTCATATACTATATACTACACTGTGCATTTCGTCTAATGCGGGTTTTTCAGTAAATTCTAAGTTTTTCAGTGCAACTCACGTATATACTATGTACTACACTGAACATTTCGTCTAATGCGGGTTTTTCAGTAAATTCTAAGTTTTTCAGTGCAACTCACTCATATACAATGTACTACACTGTGCATTTCGTCTAATGCGGGTTTTTCAGTAAATTCTAAGTTTTTCAGTGCAACTCACTCATATACAATGTACTACACTGTGCATTTCGTCTAATGCGGGTTTTTCAGTAAATTCTAAGTTTTTCAGTGCAACTCACTCATATACAATGTACTACACTGTGCATTTCGTCTAATGCGGGTTTTTCAGTAAATTCTAAGTTTTTCAGTGCAACTCACTCATATACAATGTACTACACTGTGCATTTCGTCTAATGCGGGTTTTTCAGTAAATTCTAAGTTTTTCAGTGCAACTCACTCATATACAATGTACTACACTGTGCATTTCGTCTAATGCGGGTTTTTCAGTAAATTCTAAGTTTTTCAGTGCAACTCACTCATATACAATGTACTACACTGTGCATTTCGTCTAATGCGGGTTTTTCAGTAAATTCTAAGTTTTTCAATACAACTCACTCATATACAATGTACTACACTGTGCATTTCGTCTAAAGCAGGTTTTTCAGTAAATTCTACGTTTTTCAGTGCAACTCACTCATATACAATATACTACACTGTTCATTTGGTCTAATGCGGGTTTTTCAGTAAATTCTAAGTTTTTCAGTGCAACTCACTCATATACAATGTACTACACTGTGCATTTCGTCTAATGCGGGTTTTTCAATAAATTCTAAGTTTTTCAGTGCAACTCATATACTATGTACTACACTGTGCATTTCGTCTAATGCGGGTTTTTCAGTAAATTCTAAGTTTTTCAGTGCAACTCACTCATATACTATGTACTACACTGTACATTTCGTCTAATGCGGGTTTTTCAGTAAATTCTAAGTTTTTCAGTGCAACTCACTCATATACAATGTACTACACTGTGCATTTCGTCTAATGCGGGTTTTTTCAGTAAATTCTAAGTTTTTCAGTGCAACTCACTCATATACAATGTACTACACTGTGCATTTCGTCTAATGCGGGTTTTTCAGTAAATTCTAAGTTTTTCAGTGCAACTCACTCATATACAATGTACTACACTGTGCATTTCGTCTAATGCGGGTTTTTCAGTAAATTCTAAGTTTTTCAGTGCAACTCACTCATATACAATGTACTACACTGTGCATTTCGTCTAATGCGGGTTTTTCAGTAAATTCTAAGTTTTTCAGTGCAACTCACTCGTATACAATGTACTACACTGTGCATTTCGTCTAATGCGGGTTTTTCAGTAAATTCTAAGTTTTTCAGTGCAACTCACTCATATACAATGTACTACACTGTGCATTTCGTCTAATGCGGGTTTTTCAGTAAATTCTAAGTATTTCAGTGCAAACTCACTCATATACAATGTACTACACTGTGCATTTCGTCTAATGCGGGTTTTTCAGTAAATTCTAAGTTTTTCAGTGCAACTCACTCATATACAATGTACTACACTGTGCATTTCGTCTAATGCGGGTTTTTCAGTAAATTCTAAGTATTTCAGTGCAACTCACTCATATACAATGTACTACACTGTGCATTTCGTCTAATGCGGGTTTTTCAGTAAATTCTAAGTTTTTCAGTGCAACTCACTCATATACAATGTACTACACTGTGCATTTCCTCTAATGCGGGTTTTTCAGTAAATTCTAAGTTTTTCAATACAACTCACTCATATACAATGTACTACACTGTGCATTTCGTCTAAAGCAGGTTTTTCAGTAAATTCTACGTTTTTCAGTGCAACTCACTCATATACAATGTACTACACTGTGCATTTCGTCTAATGCGGGTTTTTCAGTAAATTCTAAGTATTTCAGTGCAACTCACTCATATACAATGTACTACACTGTGCATTTCGTCTAATGCGGGTTTTTCAGTAAATTCTAAGTATTTCAGTGCAACTCACTCATATACAATGTACTACACTGTGCATTTCGTCTAATGCGGGTTTTTCAGTAAATTCTAAGTTTTTCAGTGCAACTCACTCATATACAATGTACTACACTGTGCATTTCGTCTAATGCGGGTTTTTCAGTAAATTCTAAGTTTTTCAATACAACTCACTCATATACAATGTACTACACTGTGCATTTCGTCTAAAGCGGGTTTTTCAGTAAATTCTACGTTTTTCAGTGCAACTCACTCATATACAATGTACTACACTGTTCATTTCCTCTAATGCGGGTTTTTCAGTAAATTCTAAATTTTTCAGTGCAACTCACTCATATACAATGTACTACACTGTGCATTTCGTCTAATGCGGGTTTTTCAGTAAATTCTAAGTTTTTCAGTGCAACTCACTCATATACTATGTACTACACTGTGCATTTCGTCTAATGCGGGTTTTTCAGTAAATTCTAAGTTTTTCAGTGCAACTCACTCATATACAATGTACTACACTGTGCATTTCGTCTAATGCGGGTTTTTCAGTAAATTCTAAGTTTTTCAGTGCAACTCACTCATATACAATGTACTACACTGTGCATTTCGTCTAATGCGGGTTTTTCAGTAAATTCTAAGTTTTTCAGTGCAACTCACTCATATACAATGTACTACACTGTGCATTTCGTCTAATGCGGGTTTTTCAGTAAATTCTAAGTATTTCAGTGCAACTCACTCATATACAATGTACTACACTGTGCATTTCGTCTAATGCGGGTTTTTCAGTAAATTCTAAGTTTTTCAGTGCAACTCACTCATATACAATGTACTACACTGTGCATTTCGTCTAATGCGGGTTTTTCAGTAAATTCTAAGTTTTTCAATACAACTCACTCATATACAATGTACTACACTGTGCATTTCGTCTAAAGCGGGTTTTTCAGTAAATTCTACGTTTTTCAGTGCAACTCACTCATATACAATGTACTACACTGTTCATTTCGTCTAATGCTGGTTTTTCAGTAAATTCTAAGTTTTTCAGTGCAACTCACTCATATACAATGTACTACACTGTGCATTTCGTCTAATGCGGGTTTTTCAGTAAATTCTAAGTTTTTCAGTGCAACTCACTCATATACTATATACTACACTGTGCATTTCGTCTAATGCGGGTTTTTCAGTAAATTCTAAGTTTTTCAGTGCAACTCACGTATATACTATGTACTACACTGAACATTTCGTCTAATGCGGGTTTTTCAGTAAATTCTAAGTTTTTCAGTGCAACTCACTCATATACAATGTACTACACTGTGCATTTCGTCTAATGCGGGTTTTTCAGTAAATTCTAAGTTTTTCAGTGCAACTCACTCATATACAATGTACTACACTGTGCATTTCGTCTAATGCGGGTTTTTCAGTAAATTCTAAGTTTTTCAGTGCAACTCACTCATATACAATGTACTACACTGTGCATTTCGTCTAATGCGGGTTTTTCAGTAAATTCTAAGTTTTTCAGTGCAACTCACTCATATACAATGTACTACACTGTGCATTTCGTCTAATGCGGGTTTTTCAGTAAATTCTAAGTTTTTCAGTGCAACTCACTCATATACAATGTACTACACTGTGCATTTCTTCTAATGCGGGTTTTTCAGTAAATTCTAAGTTTTTCAGTGCAACTCACTCATATACAATGTACTACACTGTGCATTTCGTCTAATGCGGGTTTTTCAGTAAATTCTAAGTTTTTCAATACAACTCACTCATATACAATGTACTACACTGTGCATTTCGTCTAAAGCAGGTTTTTCAGTAAATTCTACGTTTTTCAGTGCAACTCACTCATATACAATATACTACACTGTTCATTTGGTCTAATGCGGGTTTTTCAGTAAATTCTAAGTTTTTCAGTGCAACTCACTCATATACAATGTACTACACTGTGCATTTCGTCTAATGCGGGTTTTTCAATAAATTCTAAGTTTTTCAGTGCAACTCATATACTATGTACTACACTGTGCATTTCGTCTAATGCGGGTTTTTCAGTAAATTCTAAGTTTTTCAGTGCAACTCACTCATATACTATGTACTACACTGTACATTTCGTCTAATGCGGGTTTTTCAGTAAATTCTAAGTTTTTCAGTGCAACTCACTCATATACAATGTACTACACTGTGCATTTCGTCTAATGCGGGTTTTTCAGTAAATTCTAAGTTTTTCAGTGCAACTCACTCATATACAATGTACTACACTGTGCATTTCGTCTAATGCGGGTTTTTCAGTAAATTCTAAGTTTTTCAGTGCAACTCACTCATATACAATGTACTACACTGTGCATTTCGTCTAATGCGGGTTTTTCAGTAAATTCTAAGTTTTTCAGTGCAACTCACTCATATACAATGTACTACACTGTGCATTTCGTCTAATGCGGGTTTTTCAGTAAATTCTAAGTTTTTCAGTGCAACTCACTCGTATACAATGTACTACACTGTGCATTTCGTCTAATGCGGGTTTTTCAGTAAATTCTAAGTTTTTCAGTGCAACTCACTCATATACAATGTACTACACTGTGCATTTCGTCTAATGCGGGTTTTTCAGTAAATTCTAAGTATTTCAGTGCAACTCACTCATATACAATGTACTACACTGTGCATTTCGTCTAATGCGGGTTTTTCAGTAAATTCTAAGTTTTTCAGTGCAACTCACTCATATACAATGTACTACACTGTGCATTTCGTCTAATGCGGGTTTTTCAGTAAATTCTAAGTATTTCAGTGCAACTCACTCATATACAATGTACTACACTGTGCATTTCGTCTAATGCGGGTTTTTCAGTAAATTCTAAGTTTTTCAGTGCAACTCACTCATATACAATGTACTACACTGTGCATTTCCTCTAATGCGGGTTTTTCAGTAAATTCTAAGTTTTTCAATACAACTCACTCATATACAATGTACTACACTGTGCATTTCGTCTAAAGCAGGTTTTTCAGTAAATTCTACGTTTTTCAGTGCAACTCACTCATATACAATGTACTACACTGTGCATTTCGTCTAATGCGGGTTTTTCAGTAAATTCTAAGTATTTCAGTGCAACTCACTCATATACAATGTACTACACTGTGCATTTCGTCTAATGCGGGTTTTTCAGTAAATTCTAAGTATTTCAGTGCAACTCACTCATATACAATGTACTACACTGTGCATTTCGTCTAATGCGGGTTTTTCAGTAAATTCTAAGTTTTTCAGTGCAACTCACTCATATACAATGTACTACACTGTGCATTTCGTCTAATGCGGGTTTTTCAGTAAATTCTAAGTTTTTCAATACAACTCACTCATATACAATGTACTACACTGTGCATTTCGTCTAAAGCGGGTTTTTCAGTAAATTCTACGTTTTTCAGTGCAACTCACTCATATACAATGTACTACACTGTTCATTTCCTCTAATGCGGGTTTTTCAGTAAATTCTAAATTTTTCAGTGCAACTCACTCATATACAATGTACTACACTGTGCATTTCGTCTAATGCGGGTTTTTCAGTAAATTCTAAGTTTTTCAGTGCAACTCACTCATATACTATGTACTACACTGTGCATTTCGTCTAATGCGGGTTTTTCAGTAAATTCTAAGTTTTTCAGTGCAACTCACTCATATACAATGTACTACACTGTGCATTTCGTCTAATGCGGGTTTTTCAGTAAATTCTAAGTTTTTCAGTGCAACTCACTCATATACAATGTACTACACTGTGCATTTCGTCTAATGCGGGTTTTTCAGTAAATTCTAAGTTTTTCAGTGCAACTCACTCATATACAATGTACTACACTGTGCATTTCGTCTAATGCGGGTTTTTCAGTAAATTCTAAGTATTTCAGTGCAACTCACTCATATACAATGTACTACACTGTGCATTTCGTCTAATGCGGGTTTTTCAGTAAATTCTAAGTTTTTCAGTGCAACTCACTCATATACAATGTACTACACTGTGCATTTCGTCTAATGCGGGTTTTTCAGTAAATTCTAAGTATTTCAGTGCAACTCACTCATATACAATGTACTACACTGTGCATTTCGTCTAATGCGGGTTTTTCAGTAAATTCTAAGTTTTTCAGTGCAACTCACTCATATACAATGTACTACACTGTGCATTTCCTCTAATGCGGGTTTTTCAGTAAATTCTAATTTTTTCAATACAACTCACTCATATACAATGTACTACACTGTGCATTTCGTCTAAAGCAGGTTTTTCAGTAAATTCTACGTTTTTCAGTGCAACTCACTCATATACAATTTACTACACTGTGCATTTCGTCTAATGCGGGTTTTTCAGTAAATTCTAAGTATTTCAGTGCAACTCACTCATATACAATGTACTACACTGTGCATTTCGTCTAATGCGGGTTTTTCAGTAAATTCTAAGTATTTCAGTGCAACTCACTCATATACAATGTACTACACTGTGCATTTCGTCTAATGCGGGTTTTTCAGTAAATTCTAAGTTTTTCAGTGCAACTCACTCATATACAATGTACTACACTGTGCATTTCGTCTAATGCGGGTTTTTCAGTAAATTCTAAGTTTTTCAATACAACTCACTCATATACAATGTACTACACTGTGCATTTCGTCTAAAGCGGGTTTTTCAGTAAATTCTACGTTTTTCAGTGCAACTCACTCATATACAATGTACTACACTGTTCATTTCCTCTAATGCGGGTTTTTCAGGAAATTCTAAATTTTTCAGTGCAACTCACTCATATACAATGTACTACACTGTGCATTTCGTCTAATGCGGGTTTTTCAGTAAATTCTAAGTTTTTCAGTGCAACTCACTCATATACTATGTACTACACTGTGCATTTCGTCTAATGCGGGTTTTTCAGTAAATTCTAAGTTTTTCAGTGCAACTCACTCATATACAATGTACTACACTGTGCATTTCGTCTAATGCGGGTTTTTCAGGAAATTCTAAGTATTTCAGTGCAACTCACTCATATACAATGTACTACACTGTGCATTTCGTCTAATGCGGGTTTTTCAGTAAATTCTAAGTATTTCAGTGCAACTCACTCATATACAATGTACTACACTGTGCATTTCGTCTAATGCGGGTTTTTCAGTAAATTCTAAGTTTTTCAGTGCAACTCACTCATATACAATGTACTACACTGTGCATTTCGTCTAATGCGGGTTTTTCAGTAAATTCTAAGTTTTTCAATACAACTCACTCATATACAATGTACTACACTGTGCATTTCGTCTAAAGCAGGTTTTTCAGTAAATTCTACGTTTTTCAGTGCAACTCACTCATATACAATGTACTACACTGTGCATTTCGTCTAATGCGGGTTTTTCAGTAAATTCTAAGTATTTCAGTGCAACTCACTCATATACAATGTACTACACTGTGCATTTCGTCTAATGCGGGTTTTTCAGTAAATTCTAAGTATTTCAGTGCAACTCACTCATATACAATGTACTACACTGTGCATTTCGTCTAATGCGGGTTTTTCAGTAAATTCTAAGTTTTTCAGTGCAACTCACTCATATACAATGTACTACACTGTGCATTTCGTCTAATGCGGGTTTTTCAGTAAATTCTAAGTTTTTCAATACAACTCACTCATATACAATGTACTACACTGTGCATTTCGTCTAAAGCGGGTTTTTCAGTAAATTCTACGTTTTTCAGTGCAACTCACTCATATACAATGTACTACACTGTTCATTTCCTCTAATGCGGGTTTTTCAGGAAATTCTAAATTTTTCAGTGCAACTCACTCATATACAATGTACTACACTGTGCATTTCGTCTAATGCGGGTTTTTCAGTAAATTCTAAGTTTTTCAGTGCAACTCAATCATATACTATGTACTACACTGTGCATTTCGTCTAATGCGGGTTTTTCAGTAAATTCTAAGTTTTTCAGTGCAACTCACTCATATACTATGTACTACACTGTGCATTTCGTCTAATGCGGGTTTTTCAGTAAATTCTAATTTTTTCAGTGCAACTCACTCATATACAATGTACTACACTGTGCATTTCGTCTGATCGGGTTTTTCAGTAAATTCTAAGTTTTTCAGTGCAACTCACTCATATACAATGTACTACACTGTGCATTTCGTCTAATGCGGGTTTTTCAGTAAATTCTAAGTTTTTCAGTGCAACTCACTCATATACAATGTACTTCACTGTAATTTTCGTCTAATGCGGGTTTTTCAGTAAATTCTAAGTTTTTCAGTGCAACTCCCTCATATACATGTACCACACTGTGCATTTCGTCTAATGTGGGTTTTTCAGTAAATTCTAAGTTTTTCAGTGCAACTCACTCATATACAATGTACTACACTGTGCATTTCGTCTAATGCGGGTTTTTCAGTAAATTCTAAGTTTTTCAGTGCAACTCACTCATATACAATGTACTACACTGTGCATTTCGTCTAATGCGGGTTTTTCAGTAAATTCTAAGTTTTTCAGTGCAACTCACTCATATACAATGTACTACACTGTGCATTTCGTCTAATGCGGGTTTTTCAGTAAATTCTAAGTTTTTCAGTGCAACTCACTCATATACAATGTACTACACTGTGCATTTCGTCTAATGTGGGTTTTTCAGTAAATTCTAAGTTTTTCAGTGCAACTCACTCATATACAATGTACTACACTGTGCATTTCGTCTAATGCGGGTTTTTCAGTAAATTCTAAGTTTTTCAGTGCAACTCACTCATATACAATGTACTACACTGTGCATTTCGTCTAATGCGGGTTTTTCAGTAAATTCTAAGTTTTTCAGTGCAACTCACTCATATACAATGTACTACACTGTGCATTTCGTCTAATGCGGGTTTTTCAGTAAATTCTAAGTTTTTCAGTGCAACTCACTCATATACAATGTACTACACTGTGCATTTCGTCTAATGCGGGTTTTTCAGTAAATTCTAAGTTTTTCAGTGCAACTCACTCATATACAATGTACTACACTGTGCATTTCGTCTAATGCGGGATTTTCAGTAAATTCTAAGTTTTTCAGTGCAACTCACTCATATACAATGTACTACACTGTGCATTTCGTCTAATGCGGGTTTTTCAGTATATTCTAAGTATTTCAGTGCAACTCACTCATATACAATGTACTACACTGTGCATTTCGTCTAATGCGGGTTTTTCAGTAAATTCTAAGTATTTCACTGCAACTCAATCATATACAATGTACTACACTGTGCATTTCGTCTAATGCGGGTTTTTCAGTAAATTCTAAGTTTTTCAATACAACTCACTCATATACAATATACTACACTGTGCATTTCGTCTAAAGCGGGTTTTTCAGTAAATTCTACGTTTTTCAGTGCAACTCACTCATATACAATGTACTACACTGTTCATTTGGTCTAATGCGGGTTTTTCCGTAAATTCTAAGTTTTTCAGTGCAACTCACTCATATACAATGTACTACACTGTGCATTTCGTCTAATGCGGGTTTTTCAGTAAATTCTAAGTTTTTCAGTGCAACTCACTCATATACAATGTACTACACTGTGCATTTCGTCTAATGCGGGTTTTTCAGTAAATTCTAAGTTTTTCAGTGCAACTCACTCATATACAATGTACTACACTGTGCATTTCGTCTAATGCGGGTTTTTCAGTAAATTCTAAGTTTTTCAGTGCAACTCACTCATATACAATGTACTACACTTTGCATTTCGTCTAATGCGGGTTTTTCAGTAAATTCTAAGTATTTCAGTGCAACTCACTCATATACAATGTACTACACTGTGCATTTCGTCTAATGCGGGTTTTTCAGTAAATTCTAAGTTTTTCAGTGCAACTCACTCATATACAATGTACTACACTGTGCATTTCCTCTAATGCGGGTTTTTCAGTAAATTCTAAGTTTTTCAATACAACTCACTCATATACAATGTACTACACTGTGCATTTCGTCTAAAGCAGGTTTTTCAGTAAATTCTACGTTTTTCAGTGCAACTCACTCATATACAATGTACTACACTGTGCATTTCGTCTAATGTGGGTTTTTCAGTAAATTCTAAGTTTTTCAGTGCAACTCACTCATATACAATGTACTACACTGTGCATTTCGTCTAATGCGGGTTTTTCAGTAAATTCTAAGTTTTTCAGTGCAACTCACTCATATACAATGTACTACACTGTGCATTTCGTCTAATGCGGGTTTTTCAGTAAATTCTAAGTTTTTCAGTGCAACTCACTCATATACAATGTACTACACTGTGCATTTCGTCTAATGCGGGTTTTTCAGTAAATTCTAAGTTTTTCAGTGCAACTCACTCATATACAATGTACTACACTGTGCATTTCGTCTAATGCGGGTTTTTCAGTAAATTCTAAGTTTTTCAGTGCAACTCACTCATATACAATGTACTACACTGTGCATTTCGTCTAATGCGGGATTTTCAGTAAATTCTAAGTTTTTCAGTGCAACTCACTCATATACAATGTACTACACTGTGCATTTCGTCTAATGCGGGTTTTTCAGTATATTCTAAGTATTTCAGTGCAACTCACTCATATACAATGTACTACACTGTGCATTTCGTCTAATGCGGGTTTTTCAGTAAATTCTAAGTATTTCACTGCAACTCAATCATATACAATGTACTACACTGTGCATTTCGTCTAATGCGGGTTTTTCAGTAAATTCTAAGTTTTTCAATACAACTCACTCATATACAATGTACTACACTGTGCATTTCGTCTAATGCGGGTTTTTCAGTAAATTCTACGTTTTTCAGTGCAACTCACTCATATACAATGTACTACACTGTTCATTTGGTCTAATGCGGGTTTTTCAGTAAATTCTAAGTTTTTCAGTGCAACTCACTCATATACAATGTACTACACTGTGCATTTCGTCTAATGCGGGTTTTTCAGTAAATTCTACGTTTTTCAGTGCAACTCACTCATATACAATGTACTACACTGTGCATTTCGTCTAATGTGGGTTTTTCAGTAAATTCTAAGTTTTTCAGTGCAACTCACTCATATACAATGTACTACACTGTGCATTTCGTCTAATGCGGGTTTTTCAGTAAATTCTAAGTATTTCAGTGCAACTCACTCATATACAATGTACTACACTGTGCATTTCGTCTAATGCGGGTTTTTCAGTAAATTCTAAGTTTTTCAGTGCAACTCACTCATATACAATGTACTACACTGTGCATTTCCTCTAATGCGGGTTTTTCAGTAAATTCTAAGTTTTTCAATACAACTCACTCATATACAATGTACTACACTGTGCATTTCGTCTAAAGCAGGTTTTTCAGTAAATTCTACGTTTTTCAGTGCAACTCACTCATATACAATGTACTACACTGTGCATTTCGTCTAATGCGGGTTTTTCAGTAAATTCTAAGTATTTCAGTGCAACTCACTCATATACAATGTACTACACTGTGCATTTCGTCTAATGCGGGTTTTTCAGTAAATTCTAAGTATTTCAGTGCAACTCACTCATATACAATGTACTACACTGTGCATTTCGTCTAATGCGGGTTTTTCAGTAAATTCTAAGTTTTTCAGTGCAACTCACTCATATACAATGTACTACACTGTGCATTTCGTCTAATGCGGGTTTTTCAGTAAATTCTAAGTTTTTCAATACAACTCACTCATATACAATGTACTACAATGTGCATTTCGTCTAAAGCGGGTTTTTTCATTAAATTCTACGTTTTTCAGTGCAACTCACTCATATACAATGTACTACACTGTTCATTTCCTCTAATGCGGGTTTTTCAGGAAATTCTAAATTTTTCAGTGCAACTCACTCATATACAATGTACTACACTGTGCATTTCGTCTAATGCGGGTTTTTCAGTAAATTCTAAGTTTTTCAGTGCAACTCACTCATATACTATGTACTACACTGTGCATTTTGTCTAATGCGGGTTTTTCAGTAAATTCTAAGTTTTTCAGTGCAACTCACTCATATACTATGTACTACACTGTGCATTTTGTCTAATGCGGGTTTTTCAGTAAATTCTAATTTTTTCAGTGCAACTCACTCATATACAATGTACTACACTGTGCATTTCGTCTGATCGGGTTTTTCAGTAAATTCTAAGTTTTTCAGTGCAAATCACTCATATACAATGTACTACACTGTGCATTTCATCTAATGCGGGTTTTTCAGTAAATTCTAAGTTTTTCAGTGCAACTCACTCATATACAATGTACTACACTGTGCATTTCGTCTAATGCGGGTTTTTCAGTAAATTCTAAGTTTTTCAGTGCAACTCACTCATATACAATGTACTACACTGTGCATTTCGTCTAATGCGGGTTTTTCAGTAAATTCTAAGTATTTCAGTGCAACTCACTCATATACAATGTACTACACTGTGCATTTCGTCTAATGCGGGTTTTTCAGTAAATTCTAAGTATTTCAGTGCAACTCACTCATATACAATGTACTACACTGTGCATTTCGTCTAATGCGGGTTTTTCAGTAAATTCTAAGTATTTCAGTGCAACTCACTCATATACAATGTACTACACTGTGCATTTCGTCTAATGCGGGTTTTTCAGTAAATTCTAAGTTTTTCAGTGCAACTCACTCATATACAATGTACTACACTGTGCATTTCCTCTAATGCGGGTTTTTCAGTAAATTCTAAGTTTTTCAATACAACTCACTCATATACAATGTACTACACTGTGCATTTCGTCTAAAGCAGGTTTTTCAGTAAATTCTACGTTTTTCAGTGCAACTCACTCATATACAATGTACTACACTGTGCATTTCGTCTAATGTGGGTTTTTCAGTAAATTCTAAGTTTTTCAGTGCAACTCACTCATATACAATGTACTACACTGTGCATTTCGTCTAATGCGGGTTTTTCAGTAAATTCTAAGTTTTTCAGTGCAACTCACTCATATACAATGTACTACACTGTGCATTTCGTCTAATGCGGGTTTTTCAGTAAATTCTAAGTTTTTCAGTGCAACTCACTCATATACAATGTACTACACTGTGCATTTCGTCTAATGCGGGTTTTCAGTAAATTCTAAGTTTTTCAGTGCAACTCACTCATATACAATGTACTACACTGTGCATTTCGTCTAATGCGGGTTTTTCAGTAAATTCTAAGTTTTTCAGTGCAACTCACTCATATACAATGTACTACACTGTGCATTTCGTCTAATGCGGGATTTTCAGTAAATTCTAAGTTTTTCAGTGCAACTCACTCATATACAATGTACTACACTGTGCATTTCGTCTAATGCGGGTTTTTCAGTATATTCTAAGTATTTCAGTGCAACTCACTCATATACAATGTACTACACTGTGCATTTCGTCTAATGCGGGTTTTTCAGTAAATTCTAAGTATTTCACTGCAACTCAATCATATACAATGTACTACACTGTGCATTTCGTCTAATGCGGGTTTTTCAGTAAATTCTAAGTTTTTCAATACAACTCACTCATATACAATGTACTACACTGTGCATTTCGTCTAATGCGGGTTTTTCAGTAAATTCTACGTTTTTCAGTGCAACTCACTCATATACAATGTACTACACTGTTCATTTGGTCTAATGCGGGTTTTTCAGTAAATTCTAAGTTTTTCAGTGCAACTCACTCATATACAATGTACTACACTGTGCATTTCGTCTAATGCGGGTTTTTCAGTAAATTCTACGTTTTTCAGTGCAACTCACTCATATACAATGTACTACACTGTGCATTTCGTCTAATGTGGGTTTTTCAGTAAATTCTAAGTTTTTCAGTGCAACTCACTCATATACAATGTACTACACTGTGCATTTCGTCTAATGCGGGTTTTTCAGTAAATTCTAAGTATTTCAGTGCAACTCACTCATATACAATGTACTACACTGTGCATTTCGTCTAATGCGGGTTTTTCAGTAAATTCTAAGTTTTTCAGTGCAACTCACTCATATACAATGTACTACACTGTGCATTTCCTCTAATGCGGGTTTTTCAGTAAATTCTAAGTTTTTCAATACAACTCACTCATATACAATGTACTACACTGTGCATTTCGTCTAAAGCAGGTTTTTCAGTAAATTCTACGTTTTTCAGTGCAACTCACTCATATACAATGTACTACACTGTGCATTTCGTCTAATGCGGGTTTTTCAGTAAATTCTAAGTATTTCAGTGCAACTCACTCATATACAATGTACTACACTGTGCATTTCGTCTAATGCGGGTTTTTCAGTAAATTCTAAGTATTTCAGTGCAACTCACTCATATACAATGTACTACACTGTGCATTTCGTCTAATGCGGGTTTTTCAGTAAATTCTAAGTTTTTCAGTGCAACTCACTCATATACAATGTACTACACTGTGCATTTCGTCTAATGCGGGTTTTTCAGTAAATTCTAAGTTTTTCAATACAACTCACTCATATACAATGTACTACAATGTGCATTTCGTCTAAAGCGGGTTTTTTCATTAAATTCTACGTTTTTCAGTGCAACTCACTCATATACAATGTACTACACTGTTCATTTCCTCTAATGCGGGTTTTTCAGGAAATTCTAAATTTTTCAGTGCAACTCACTCATATACAATGTACTACACTGTGCATTTCGTCTAATGCGGGTTTTTCAGTAAATTCTAAGTTTTTCAGTGCAACTCACTCATATACTATGTACTACACTGTGCATTTTGTCTAATGCGGGTTTTTCAGTAAATTCTAAGTTTTTCAGTGCAACTCACTCATATACTATGTACTACACTGTGCATTTTGTCTAATGCGGGTTTTTCAGTAAATTCTAATTTTTTCAGTGCAACTCACTCATATACAATGTACTACACTGTGCATTTCGTCTGATCGGGTTTTTCAGTAAATTCTAAGTTTTTCAGTGCAAATCACTCATATACAATGTACTACACTGTGCATTTCATCTAATGCGGGTTTTTCAGTAAATTCTAAGTTTTTCAGTGCAACTCACTCATATACAATGTACTACACTGTGCATTTCGTCTAATGCGGGTTTTTCAGTAAATTCTAAGTTTTTCAGTGCAACTCACTCATATACAATGTACTACACTGTGCATTTCGTCTAATGCGGGTTTTTCAGTAAATTCTAAGTATTTCAGTGCAACTCACTCATATACAATGTACTACACTGTGCATTTCGTCTAATGCGGGTTTTTCAGTAAATTCTAAGTATTTCAGTGCAACTCACTCATATACAATGTACTACACTGTGCATTTCGTCTAATGCGGGTTTTTCAGTAAATTCTAAGTATTTCAGTGCAACTCACTCATATACAATGTACTACACTGTGCATTTCGTCTAATGCGGGTTTTTCAGTAAATTCTAAGTTTTTCAATACAACTCACTCATATACAATGTACTACACTGTGCATTTCGTCTAAAGCAGGTTTTTCAGTAAATTCTACGTTTTTCAGTGCAACTCACTCATATACAATGTACTACACTGTGCATTTCGTCTAATGCGGGTTTTTCAGTAAATTCTAAGTATTTCAGTGCAACTCACTCATATACAATGTACTACACTGTGCATTTCGTCTAATGCGGGTTTTTCAGTAAATTCTAAGTATTTCAGTGCAACTCACTCATATACAATGTACTACACTGTGCATTTCGTCTAATGCGGGTTTTTCAGTAAATTCTAAGTTTTTCAGTGCAACTCACTCATATACAATGTACTACACTGTGCATTTCGTCTAATGCGGGTTTTTCAGTAAATTCTAAGTTTTTCAATACAACTCACTCATATACAATGTACTACACTGTGCATTTCGTCTGAAGCGGGTTTTTCAGTAAATTCTACGTTTTTCAGTGCAACTCACTCATATACAATGTACTACACTGTTCATTTCCTCTAATGCGGGTTTTTCAGGAAATTCTAAATTTTTCAGTGCAACTCACTCATATACAATGTACTACACTGTGCATTTCGTCTAATGCGGGTTTTTCAGTAAATTCTAAGTTTTTCAGTGCAACTCACTCATATACTATGTACTACACTGTGCATTTCGTCTAATGCGGGTTTTTCAGTAAATTCTAAGTTTTTCAGTGCAACTCACTCATATACTATGTACTACACTGTGCATTTCGTCTAATGCGGGTTTTTCAGTAAATTCTAATTTTTTCAGTGCAACTCACTCATATACAATGTACTACACTGTGCATTTCGTCTGATCGGGTTTTTCAGTAAATTCTAAGTTTTTCAGTGCAACTCACTCATATACAATGTACTACACTGTGCATTTCGTCTAATGCGGGTTTTTCAGTAAATTCTAAGTTTTTCAGTGCAACTCACTCATATACAATGTACTACACTGTGCATTTCGTCTAATGCGGGTTTTTCAGTAAATTCTAAGTTTTTCAGTGCAACTCACTCATATACAATGTACTACACTGTGCATTTCGTCTAATGCGGGTTTTTCAGTAAATTCTAAGTTTTCAATACAACTCACTCATATACAATGTACTACACTGTGCATTTCGTCTAAAGCAGGTTTTTCAGTAAATTCTACGTTTTTCAGTGCAACTCACTCATATACAATGTACTACACTGTGCATTTCGTCTAATGCGGGTTTTTCAGTAAATTCTAAGTATTTCAGTGCAACTCACTCATATACAATGTACTACACTGTGCATTTCGTCTAATGCGGGTTTTTCAGTAAATTCTAAGTATTTCAGTGCAACTCACTCATATACAATGTACTACACTGTGCATTTCGTCTAATGCGGGTTTTTCAGTAAATTCTAAGTTTTTCAGTGCAACTCACTCATATACAATGTACTACACTGTGCATTTCGTCTAATGCGGGTTTTTCAGTAAATTCTAAGTTTTTCAATACAACTCACTCATATACAATGTACTACACTGTGCATTTCGTCTAAAGCGGGTTTTTCAGTAAATTCTACGTTTTTCAGTGCAACTCACTCATATACAATGTACTACACTGTTCATTTCCTCTAATGCGGGTTTTTCAGGAAATTCTAAATTTTTCAGTGCAACTCACTCATATACAATGTACTACACTGTGCATTTCGTCTAATGCGGGTTTTTCAGTAAATTCTAAGTTTTTCAGTGCAACTCACTCATATACTATGTACTACACTGTGCATTTCGTCTAATGCGGGTTTTTCAGTAAATTCTAAGTTTTTCAGTGCAACTCACTCATATACTATGTACTACACTGTGCATTTCGTCTAATGCGGGTTTTTCAGTAAATTCTAATTTTTTCAGTGCAACTCACTCATATACAATGTACTACACTGTGCATTTCGTCTGATCGGGTTTTTCAGTAAATTCTAAGTTTTTCAGTGCAACTCACTCATATACAATGTACTACACTGTGCATTTCGTCTAATGCGGGTTTTTCAGTAAATTCTAAGTTTTTCAGTGCAACTCACTCATATACAATGTACTACACTGTGCATTTCGTCTAATGCGGGTTTTTCAGTAAATTCTAAGTTTTTCAGTGCAACTCACTCATATACAATGTACTTCACTGTGCATTTCGTCTAATGCGGGTTTTTCAGTAAATTCTAAGTTTTTCAGTGCAACTCCCTCATATACATGTACCACACTGTGCATTTCGTCTAATGTGGGTTTTTCAGTAAATTCTAAGTTTTTCAGTGCAACTCACTCATATACAATGTACACTGTGCATTTCGTCTAATGCGGGTTTTTCAGTAAATTCTAAGTTTTTCAGTGCAACTCACTCATATACAATGTACTACACTGTGCATTTTCGTCTAATGCGGGTTTTTCAGTAAATTCTAAGTTTTTCAGTGCAAACTCACTCATATACAATGTACTACACTGTGCATTTCGTCTAATGCGGGTTTTTCAGTAAATTCTAAGTTTTTCAGTGCAACTCACTCATATACAATGTACTACACTGTGCATTTCGTCTAATGCTGGGTTTTTCAGTAAATTCTAAGTTTTTCAGTGCAACTCACTCATATACAATGTACTACACTGTGCATTTCGTCTAATGCGGGTTTTTCAGTAAATTCTAAGTTTTTCAGTGCAACTCACTCATATACAATGTACTACACTGTGCATTTCGTCTAATGCGGGTTTTTCAGTAAATTCTAAGTTTTTCAGTGCAACTCACTCATATACAATGTACTACACTGTGCATTTCGTCTAATGCGGGGTTTTTCAGTAAATTCTAAGTTTTTCAGTGCAACTCACTCATATACAATGTACTACACTGTGCATTTCGTCTAATGCGGGTTTTTCAGTAAATTCTAAGTTTTTCAGTGCAACTCACTCATATACAATGTACTACACTGTGCATTTCGTCTAATGCGGGATTTTCAGTAAATTCTAAGTTTTCAGTGCAACTCACTCATATACAATGTACTACACTGTGCATTTCGTCTAATGCGGGTTTTTTAGTATATTCTAAGTATTTCAGTGCAACTCACTCATATACAATGTACTACACTGTGCATTTCGTCTAATGCGGGTTTTTCAGTAAATTCTAAGTATTTCAGTGCAACTCACTCATATACAATGTACTACACTGTGCATTTCGTCTAATGCGGGTTTTTCAGTAAATTCTAAGTTTTTCAGTGCAACTCACTCATATACAATGTACTACACTGTGCATTTCGTCTAATGCGGGTTTTTTCAGTAAATTCTAAGTTTTTCAATACAACTCACTCATATACAATGTACTACAATGTGCATTTCGTCTAAAGCGGGTTTTTCAGTAAATTCTACGTTTTCAGTGCAACTCACTCATATACAATGTACTACACTGTTCATTTCCTCTAATGCGGGTTTTTCAGGAAATTCTAAATTTTTCAGTGCAACTCACTCATATACAATGTACTACACTGTGCATTTCGTCTAATGCGGGTTTTTCAGTAAATTCTAAGTTTTCTGTGCAACGCACTCATATACTATGTACTACACTGTGCATTTTGTCTAATGCGGGTTTTTCAGTAAATTCTAAGTTTTTCAGTGCAACTCACTCATATACTATGTACTACACTGTGCATTTTGTCTAATGCGGGTTTTTCAGTAAATTCTAATTTTTTCAGTGCAACTCACTCATATACAATGTACTACACTGTGCATTTCGTCTGATCGGGTTTTTCAGTAAATTCTAAGTTTTTCAGTGCAAATCACTCATATACAATGTACTACACTGTGCATTTCATCTAATGCGGGTTTTTCAGTAAATTCTAAGTTTTTCAGTGCAACTCACTCATATACATGTACTACACTGTGCATTTCGTCTAATGCGGGTTTTTCAGTAAATTCTAAGTATTTCAGTGCAACTCACTCATATACAATGTACTACACTGTGCATTTCGTCTAATGCGGGTTTTTCAGTAAATTCTAAGTATTTCAGTGCAACTCACATATACAATGTACTACACTGTGCATTTCGTCTAATGCGGGTTTTTCAGTAAATTCTAAGTTTTTCAGTGCAACTCACTCATATACAATGTACTACACTGTGCATTTCGTCTAATGCGGGTTTTTCAGTAAATTCTAAGTTTTTCAATACAACTCACTCATATACAATGTACTACACTGTGCATTTCGTCTAAAGCAGGTTTTTCAGTAAATTCTACGTTTTTCAGTGCAACTCACTCATATACAATGTACTACACTGTGCATTTCGTCTAATGCGGGTTTTTCAGTAAATTCTAAGTATTTCAGTGCAACTCACTCATATACAATGTACTACACTGTGCATTTCGTCTAATGCGGGTTTTTCAGTAAATTCTAAGTTTTTCAGTGCAACTCACTCATATACAATGTACTACACTGTGCATTTCGTCTAATGCGGGTTTTTCAGTAAATTCTAAGTTTTTCAGTGCAACTCACTCATATACAATGTACTACACTGTGCATTTCGTCTAATGCGGGTTTTTCAGTAAATTCTAAGTTTTTCAATACATCTCACTCTATACAATGTACTACACTGTGCATTTCGTCTAATGCGGGTTTTTCAGTAAATTCTACGTTTTTCAGTGCAACTCACTCATATACAATGTACTACACTGTTCATTTCCTCTAATGCGGGTTTTTCAGGAAATTCTAAATTTTTCAGTGCAACTCACTCATATACAATGTACTACACTGTGCATTTCGTCTAATGCGGGTTTTTCAGTAAATTCTAAGTTTTTCAGTGCAACTCACTCATATACTATGTACTACACTGTGCATTTCGTCTAATGCGGGTTTTTCAGTAAATTCTAAGTTTTTCAGTGCAACTCACTCATATACTATGTACTACACTGTGCATTTCGTCTAATGCGGGTTTTTCAGTAAATTCTAATTTTTTCAGTGCAACTCACTCATATACAATGTACTACACTGTGCATTTCGTCTGATCGGGTTTTTCAGTAATTCTAAGTTTTTCAGTGCAACTCACTCATATACAATGTACTACACTGTGCATTTCGTCTAATGCGGGTTTTTCAGTAAATTCTAAGTTTTTCAGTGCAACTCACTCATATACAATGTACTACACTGTGCATTTCGTCTAATGCGGGTTTTTCAGTAAATTCTAAGTTTTTCAGTGCAACTCACTCATATACAATGTACTACACTGTGCATTTCGTCTAATGCGGGTTTTTCAGTAAATTCTAAGTTTTTCAATACAACTCACTCATATACAATGTACTACACTGTGCATTTCGTCTAAAGCAGGTTTTTTCAGTAAATTCTACGTTTTTCAGTGCAACTCACTCATATACAATGTACTACACTGTGCATTTCGTCTAATGCGGGTTTTTCAGTAAATTCTAAGTATTTCAGTGCAACTCACTCATATACAAGTGTACTACACTGTGCATTTCGTCTAATGCGGGTTTTTCAGTAAATTCTAAGTATTTCAGTGCAACTCACTCATATACAATGTACTACACTGTGCATTTCGTCTAATGCGGATTTTTCAGTAAATTCTAAGTTTTTCAGTGCAACTCACTCATATACAATGTACTACACTGTGCATTTCGTCTAATGCGGGTTTTTCAGTAAATTCTAAGTTTTTCAATACAACTCACTCATATACAATGTACTACACTGTGCATTTCGTCTAAAGCGGGTTTTTCAGTAAATTCTACGTTTTTCAGTGCAACTCACTCATATACAATGTACTACACTGTGCATTTCGTCTAATGCGGGTTTTTCAGGAAATTCTAAATTTTTCAGTGCAACTCACTCATATACAATGTACTACACTGTGCATTTCGTCTAATGCGGGTTTTTCAGTAAATTCTAAGTTTTTCAGTGCAACTCACTCATATACTATGTACTACACTGTGCATTTCGTCTAATGCGGGTTTTTCAGTAAATTCTAAGTTTTTCAGTGCAACTCACTCATATACTATGTACTACACTGTGCATTTCGTCTAATGCGGGTTTTTCAGTAAATTCTAATTTTTTCAGTGCAACTCACTCATATACAATGTACTACACTGTGCATTTCGTCTGATCGGGTTTTTCAGTAAATTCTAAGTTTTTCAGTTCAACTCACTCATATACAATGTACTACACTGTGCATTTCGTCTAATGCGGGTTTTTCAGTAAATTCTAAGTTTTTCAGTGCAACTCACTCATATACAATGTACTACACTGTGCATTTCGTCTAATGCGGGTTTTTCAGTAAATTCTAAGTTTTTCAGTGCAACTCACTCATATACAATGTACTTCACTGTGCATTTCGTCTAATGCGGGTTTTTCAGTAAATTCTAAGTTTTTCAGTGCAACTCCCTCATATACATGTACCACACTGTGCATTTCGTCTAATGTGGGTTTTTCAGTAAATTCTAAGTTTTTCAGTGCAACTCACTCATATACAATGTACTACACTGTGCATTTCGTCTAATGCGGGTTTTTCAGTAAATTCTAAGTTTTTCAGTGCAACTCACTCATATACAATGTACTACACTGTGCATTTCGTCTAATGCGGGTTTTTCAGTAAATTCTAAGTTTTTCAGTGCAACTCACTCATATACAATGTACTACACTGTGCATTTCGTCTAATGCGGGTTTTTCAGTAAATTCTAAGTTTTTCAGTGCAACTCACTCATATACAATGTACTACACTGTGCATTTCGTCTAATGTGGGTTTTTCAGTAAATTCTAAGTTTTTCAGTGCAACTCACTCATATACAATGTACTACACTGTGCATTTCGTCTAATGCGGGTTTTTCAGTAAATTCTAAGTTTTTCAGTGCAACTCACTCATATACAATGTACTACACTGTGCATTTCGTCTAATGCGGGTTTTTCAGTAAATTCTAAGTTTTTCAGTGCAACTCACTCATATACAATGTACTACACTGTGCATTTCGTCTAATGCGGGTTTTTCAGTAAATTCTAAGTTTTTCAGTGCAACTCACTCATATACAATGTACTACACTGTGCATTTCGTCTAATGCGGGTTTTTCAGTAAATTCTAAGTTTTTCAGTGCAACTCACTCATATACAATGTACTACACTGTGCATTTCGTCTAATGCGGGATTTCAGTAAATTCTAAGTTTTTCAGTGCAACTCACTCATATACAATGTACTACACTGTGCATTTCGTCTAATGCGGGTTTTTCAGTATATTCTAAGTATTTCAGTGCAACTCACTCATATACAATGTACTACACTGTGCATTTCGTCTAATGCGGGTTTTTCAGTAAATTCTAAGTATTTCACTGCAACTCAATCATATACAATGTACTACACTGTGCATTTCGTCTAATGCGGGTTTTTCAGTAAATTCTAAGTTTTTCAATACAACTCACTCATATACAATGTACTACACTGTGCATTTCGTCTAAAGCGGGTTTTTCAGTAAATTCTACGTTTTTCAGTGCAACTCACTCATATACAATGTACTACACTGTTCATTTGGTCTAATGCGGGTTTTTCAGTAAATTCTAAGTTTTTCAGTGCAACTCACTCATATACAATGTACTACACTGTGCATTTCGTCTAATGCGGGTTTTTCAGTAAATTCTAAGTTTTTCAGTGCAACTCACTCATATACAATGTACTACACTGTGCATTTCGTCTAATGCGGGTTTTTCAGTAAATTCTAAGTTTTTCAGTGCAACTCACTCATATACAATGTACTACACTGTGCATTTCGTCTAATGCGGGTTTTTCAGTAAATTCTAAGTTTTTCAGTGCAACTCACTCATATACAATGTACTACACTGTGCATTTCGTCTAATGCGGGTTTTTCAGTAAATTCTAAGTATTTCAGTGCAACTCACTCATATACAATGTACTACACTGTGCATTTCGTCTAATGCAGGTTTTTCAGTAAATTCTAAGTATTTCAGTGCAACTCACTCATATACAATGTACTACACTGTGCATTTCTCTAATGCGGGTTTTTCAGTAAATTCTAAGTTTTTCAGTGCAACTCACTCATATACAATGTACTACACTGTGCATTTCGTCTAATGCGGGTTTTTCAGTAAATTCTAAGTATTTCAGTGCAACTCACTCATATACAATGTACTACACTGTGCATTTCGTCTAATGCGGGTTTTTCAGTAAATTCTAAGTTTTTCAGTGCAACTCACTCATATACAATGTACTACACTGTGCATTTCGTCTAATGCGGGTTTTTCAGTAAATTCTAAGTTTTTCAATACAACTCACTCATATACAATGTACTTACACTGTGCATTTCGTCTAAAGCAGGTTTTTCAGTAAATTCTACGTTTTTCAGTGCAACTCACTCATATACAATGTACTACACTGTGCATTTCGTCTAATGTGGGTTTTTCAGTAAATTCTAAGTTTTTTCAGTGCAACTCACTCATATACAATGTACTACACTGTGCATTTCGTCTAATGCGGGTTTTTCAGTAAATTCTAAGTTTTTCAGTGCAACTCACTCATATACAATGTACTACACTGTGCATTTCGTCTAATGCGGGTTTTTCAGTAAATTCTAAGTTTTTCAGTGCAACTCACTCATATACAATGTACTACACTGTGCATTTCGTCTAATGCGGGTTTTTCAGTAAATTCTAAGTTTTTCAGTGCAAATCACTCATATACAATGTACTACACTGTGCATTTCGTCTAATGCGGGTTTTTCAGTAAATTCTAAGTTTTTCAGTGCAACTCACTCATATACAATGTACTACACTGTGCATTTCGTCTAATGCGGGATTTTCAGTAAATTCTAAGTTTTTCAGTGCAACTCACTCATATACAATGTACTACACTGTGCATTTCGTCTAATGCGGGTTTTTCAGTATATTCTAAGTATTTCAGTGCAACTCACTCATATACAATGTACTACACTGTGCATTTCGTCTAATGCGGGTTTTTCAGTAAATTCTAAGTATTTCACTGCAACTCAATCATATACAATGTACTACACTGTGCATTTCGTCTAATGCGGGTTTTTCAGTAAATTCTAAGTTTTTCAATACAACTCACTCATATACAATGTACTACACTGTGCATTTCGTCTAAAGCGGGGTTTTTCAGTAAATTCTACGTTTTTCAGTGCAACTCACTCATATACAATGTACTACACTGTTCATTTGGTCTAATGCGGGTTTTTCAGTAAATTCTAAGTTTTTCAGTGCAACTCACTCATATACAATGTACTACACTGTGCATTTCGTCTAATGCGGGTTTTTCAGTAAATTCTAAGTTTTTCAGTGCAACTCACTCATATACAATGTACTACACTGTGCATTTCGTCTAATGCGGGTTTTTCAGTAAATTCTAAGTTTTTCAGTGCAACTCACTCATATACAATGTACTACACTGTGCATTTCGTCTAATGCGGGTTTTTCAGTAAATTCTAAGTTTTTCAGTGCAACTCACTCATATACAATGTACTACACTGTGCATTTCGTCTAATGCGGGTTTTTCAGTAAATTCTAAGTATTTCAGTGCAACTCACTCATATACAATGTACTACACTGTGCATTTCGTCTAATGCAGGTTTTTCAGTAAATTCTAAGTATTTCAGTGCAACTCACTCATATACAATGTACTACACTGTTCATTTCTCTAATGCGGGTTTTTCAGTAAATTCTAAGTTTTTCAGTGCAACTCACTCATATACAATGTACTACACTGTGCATTTCGTCTAATGCGGGTTTTTCAGTAAATTCTAAGTATTTCAGTGCAACTCACTCATATACAATGTACTACACTGTGCATTTCGTCTAATGCGGGTTTTTCAGTAAATTCTAAGTTTTTTCAGTGCAAACTCACTCATATACAATGTACTACACTGTGCATTTCCTCTAATGCGGGTTTTTTCAGGAAATTCTAAGTTTTTCAATACAACTCACTCATATACAATGTACTACACTGTGCATTTCGTCTAAAGCAGGTTTTCAGTAAATTCTACGTTTTTCAGTGCAACTCACTCATATACAATGTACTACACTGTGCATTTCGTCTAATGCGGGTTTTTCAGTAAATTCTAAGTATTTCAGTGCAACTCACTCATATACAATGTACTACACTGTGCATTTCGTCTAATGCGGGTTTTTCAGTAAATTCTAAGTATTTCAGTGCAACTCACTCATATACAATGTACTACACTGTGCATTTCGTCTAATGCGGGTTTTTCAGTAAATTCTAAGTTTTTCAGTGCAACTCACTCATATACAATGTACTACACTGTGCATTTCGTCTAATGCGGGTTTTTCAGTAAATTCTAAGTTTTTCAATACAACTCACTCATATACAATGTACTACACTGTGCATTTCGTCTAAAGCAGGTTTTCAGTAAATTCTACGTTTTTCAGTGCAACTCACTCATATACAATGTACTACACTGTGCATTTCGTCTAATGCGGGTTTTTCAGTAAATTCTAAGTATTTCAGTGCAACTCACTCATATACAATGTACTACACTGTGCATTTCGTCTAATGCGGGTTTTTCAGTAAATTCTAAGTTTTTCAGTGCAACTCACTCATATACAATGTACTACACTGTGCATTTCGTCTAATGCGGGTTTTTCAGTAAATTCTAAGTTTTTCAGTGCAACTCACTCATATACAATGTACTACACTGTGCATTTCGTCTAATGCGGGTTTTTCAGTAAATTCTAAGTTTTTCAGTGCAACTCACTCATATACAATGTACTACACTGTGCATTTCGTCTAATGCGGGTTTTTCAGTAAATTCTAAGTTTTTCAGTGCAACTCACTCATATACAATGTACTACACTGTGCATTTCGTCTAATGCGGGTTTTTCAGTAAATTCTAAGTTTTTCAGTGCAACTCACTCATATACAATGTACTACACTGTGCATTTCGTCTAATGCGGGTTTTTCAGTAAATTCTAAGTTTTTCAGTGCAACTCACTCATATACAATGTACTACACTGTGCATTTCGTCTAATGCGGGTTTTTCAGTAAATTCTAAGTTTTTCAGTGCAACTCACTCATATACAATGTACTACACTGTGCATTTCGTCTAATGCGGGTTTTTCAGTAAATTCTAAGTTTTTCAGTGCAACTCACTCATATACAATGTACTACACTGTGCATTTCGTCTAATGCGGGTTTTTCAGTAAATTCTAAGTTTTTCAGTGCAACTCACTCATATACAATCGTACTACACTGTGCATTTCGTCTAATGCGGGTTTTTCAGTAAATTCTAAGTTTTTCAGTGCAACTCACTCATATACAATGTACTACACTGTGCATTTCGTCTAATGCGGGTTTTTCAGTAAATTCTAAGTTTTTCAGTGCAACTCACTCATATACAATGTACTACACTGTGCATTTCGTCTAATGCGGGTTTTTCAGTAAATTCTAAGTTTTTCAGTGCAACTCACTCATATACAATGTACTACACTGTGCATTTCGTCTAATGCGGGTTTTTCAGTAAATTCTAAGTTTTTCAGTGCAACTCACTCATATACAATGTACTACACTGTGCATTTCGTCTAATGCGGGTTTTTCAGTAAATTCTAAGTTTTTCAGTGCAACTCACTCATATACAATGTACTACACTGTGCATTTCGTCTAATGCGGGTTTTTCAGTAAATTCTAAGTTTTTCAGTGCAACTCACTCATATACAATGTACTACACTGTGCATTTCGTCTAATGCGGGTTTTTCAGTAAATTCTAAGTTTTTCAGTGCAACTCACTCATATACAATGTACTACACTGTGCATTTCGTCTAATGCGGGTTTTTCAGTAAATTCTAAGTTTTTCAGTGCAACTCACTCATATACAATGTACTACACTGTGCATTTCGTCTAATGCGGGTTTTTCAGTAAATTCTAAGTTTTTCAGTGCAACTCACTCATATACAATGTACTACACTGTGCATTTCGTCTAATGCGGGTTTTTCAGTAAATTCTAAGTTTTTCAGTGCAACTCACTCATATACAATGTACTACACTGTGCATTTCGTCTAAT